>NC_046621.1:12014806-12316097 GCF_900324465.2 Anabas testudineus | reverse complement strand
ACCTAATATGGTCCAGGCTAGCTGGTGAATGTCAGGGAAGATTCACAGTTCTTTTTTTCCAAAGCTGCCAGCCTGAGTCAAGGCCAGCAAAGGAAATAGATTTTAGTAGGCTTACAGCTCGGACCACTGAAGCAAAATCTGCTGGGAACATCAGTAGAGGATGCAGTGACATTTAAGCTCCCATATTGAGTCAGTATGTTTGACTTGAAGGGGGTTTTATGTTTTTTTTCTTTGTACATGTATTTGTGTTTCTGTTCTCCAAGTGTGCATATCTGATATCCGGTCATAGCAATGTCAATGAAAATTGTGTAAATTGTGCACACTTGCATGAGCCTCACCTAGGGGACCAAAGCTGGACAGCCTTCTACTGATGCAATCAGAAGTTTTTGGTTGAGCTATGTGCGAAATGCTTAGCATCAGAAAATCCTGTTTAAAGTATTAACTCTGCTATTGAAGGTCCTGTAAAATGTGAGAATAAATAGGACTTTCATACTTGAGCTTTTTAAAAAATATTTTTTAATTAGAAAAAGCTGTGATAAAGGTATATTTTTTTTTCCTGTACATGCAGTGCTGGCCTCTTGTATTGGCTCGTTCAAACAAAAATGCCAGTCTGACAAAAATAGCCTTTGTGGAGGTTCCTTGGTAATAGACTTATCAGCATTGCAATCCAATCATATTAGGTCTTAACCAGGGAGTGTCTAATCATTTAATATTTGTTTTTCTTTTTGTAATTTTTTTACATTCTTTTTTTATAAAAAATCTTAATCACCATATTCATATTATTCTCGCTCCTATAACTTCCATCCTTTTTTAATTACTGTGTGTTTATCCTTTTTGTTGAAATGTTTTGTTGGGACAGCATTTGTCAATGTCCTTACCAGTAACTTAATACAGATGAAAAACATAAACTTGCACAACCCATTACGAGAGAGAGAGAGAGACACTAACTTAAGCCATTCTTTAAGATGAGAGTGGCATAATCACATTAGATACAGCTTCCTCTCCTTGTAGCGATAAGGCTCTGAAAACATGCTTGTTGGATTTTAACACCTTGTAGGTCTGCTTGAAGCGTTGAATTTGTGTTAGCTCGAGGCACATTTGACTCTGCCATGAATTAAAACCATGAATAAGCTTTTTGATTAGCAGCCATGTCTTGAACATCATAAGATGTTAGGTGTTAGAAGTACTTACTTCTTGCCATGCTGAGATTTGTGTTCCTAAATGCTGACCACTGAACTATTAAATGTCAGTAAACATTAAAAAAACTGGGACCAATTTGAATCAATCATCACAGATTGTGCCATTCACTGCAGTGTATTGATCCTGATTTTACTCAGAATACAGTGACTATGTCTAGTGAGATAAGCCTCACAATGATAGGGTAAATCAGAAGTCTGCTTAAGTCATGTTAAAGATCACTTCTGCCCTTACCAAGACTGTATATTGTATGATGTTGATGATGTAGATGTTTGTCCCATCCTGCAGTAAAAAATAAATTAATACCTTGTTTTGAATGACAGTTAAATCATAATTCATGCTAGTGAGACTCTGCTTCTTCCTTCTCTGTGTAGCCTGAGGTCAGATCATGTTTGACTTTATGGTCAGTACATTGTCCTTACAATTTAAAGCTTCTACTAAAGTCTGCCATTTTGTCATTTTGTTCACATGATGAAGAGTCATTTTAAACTCTTCAAAGTGCCTGAGGAATAAAGAAATGTACAGGAATAGAGCTGTCACTGTAGCGCTCTTTTACTGGAGACTAGAGAAGACAAAATCAGACAATGGAAAACTTTTAATTTGAGTACGCTGGCCTGGATGCATATGCTGATCACTCAGTGTACCTTGTTCCATCCATTATGTATCCTCTCTCACACACATCTTTAATGTACTTCAACTGAAAAATCTATAGACAGGAAAGTAGACAATTTGCACTCTCATCATGGACCAGTTTAGGTAAGGTCAGCAAATGCATGAATCTATTACTAATAATGGCTTCAAGAAATGTTTTCTACCAGTTTTCTGACTTTGTGTCTTTTTCCTTTTTTCCCTGTGGGTGTCATCATCCTCTAGTCCAAGGTGTTTACCTGTATTTAGCTTCATATTCCAACCAGTCCAATAGCTGACCATGCTTTTTTTCATCCTTCACTATGATGGATGTCATATGTCTGTATCCAGACTGATAAACCAAGTGTTCATGATCTCAGTTAAGACCTCTCTTGCCCAGAATGTATAAGTATAGTATCGGAAGCAAAGGACAATTTTTGGTAAAGGCCTGTTCATTTAAGCCATCTGTTGATGATAACTTTGACTATTCATTCACTAATTCATCAATAGACTATCTGAAAAATGTTTTGAAAATTTTTATGGAATTTAGGCTACTCACCAGTCACAGTGGAATAGCACAGCAGAAAATTGAAAACAAAACAAAAATTTATTTTGCTGTTTTGCAATGTGGCCACATCACAAATTGTTCTCAGGAGTAACCCACAATTACACAACCCAAACTCAGAGCAGACTGGCAGAGCAATCAGAAGTCCCCCTAAAAAAGCACTTGATCGTCTATTTACAGGCTCTATCTTTGCATTGTGCGAAATATTTAGCAATAGCCTTGAGCTCTGTTTCTTGAATAGATTAGATTAGACTCCATCAAGGCTCAGTTTTGAATAGCTTTTTAACATTTCACTGTGATAATTGAATTATGTGACGGGTGTTTCTTTCCTTGGAGTGTTTCACACCAAGGTCAAAGTGGGACTTCCACCGCAGTGAATTTGCCAAGTCAAATTTATTTACGCTGCAACCATTACTCAGTGGTCAAGCAACTTCCTCAAATAATACTCAATGAAGTCAGTAATTGGAGTCCAACATACTCAAACTGCACACTTTTTGATGATTTTAGATAAGAGCTTGTATTTAACTTAAAAACATTTGGCAAATATTACATTTACATTTAGTCATCTGGCAGATGCTTTTATCCATACACGTCATATGCATACTTTCTGCATTGAGCCAATCAGCTGCTGTGCTGAAAGTGTCATCAACACATCTGATCTCTTGTTGGGAATTCTTCAGTCAATTATCAGTTGTATTTACACATGGGCTCTATCAGACATTTCTCAGACTTTGTACTAGGGAGCTGGAAGGGTAATGTCCGTGTAAGGTCCAAACCCTTGACTCAGACATTTGTATGAGACCATGACACTGCTGCCTCAAATGACGATGAAAAATGATGATGTTCGTGCTTCTTCGACTTTATCTTATGTGTTGGCAGACAGGTTGAAGTCTGTTCTTCTGTATATTAGCCCTCATCATTGTATTCTAGTACACTTTTCCATCTGTGAAGGTAAAGGCTCACATTTTCTCTACTCTACATACACAGCAGGATAGCAATTAGTTTCCCTTTATACCTCACCAGGCAACGCCTAGCTCAGTTTGGCTGACATTGAGCCTTCATTTAACATTGTGTATAATGGTGTAAGTGGGTACAGAGTGTGTGTGTGTGTGTGTGCGTGTGTGTGTGTGTGTGTGTGTCTCACTTTTATGTCTATTCATTTTGAGTGTCAGTTTGAGTTTACACCATGGAGTGGCTTTTTGTCCCGGCCCTCACTTTCTCACACAGCTTCAAAGGTCTGTTTGAAAGTTTAGACTTGATCTTAAGGTCAGAATTAGGTCAGGCATTGAGTTGTGATGGTTATGGTTAGGATATGGGGCTAGGAAATGCACTGAATCAGTGAATGTGCTCACAAAGATAGCTGTACAAATATGTGTAGGTGTGTTCTCTTACATCACTTAACAGTCTACCTGGCCTTATTTTCTACCTTCAGGCTCTTAGACCTGGCCTAGCTCACTGAGGAATCTCCCACTAGACACTGATGTAAGGCTAAGCTTTGGCTGCCAGAATGGCTAAGTGTACAAATGGCTTTTTTCAGCAGAATAGCTACTTTGACACCTCTGTTCACCTGCTACTTTACTGCCGGCATCAGTGAACAAGTATAGTGAATGTTGATGGCCTGATTCAAGTGTACTTAAGGTGTGACCAGAGTTGATTTTTTGTTGTTGGTAGTATCAACACTGTGTAGACAAACCAGAAACCTGCCACTGACTAAATTTATTTTTATGTGGGTAGACAAAAACTTAACTGGTGCAGCAAAAGAAACATTTTTTTTGACTTCCAAATAAAGGAACCATTTCTACTTTCTTGTGGCATACTCCATGATTTTTGTACAAGGTCAAACCACCATTGAAAATGCCACTATAGTGCAATTCATTGATATGTTAATAATGAATCATTAACAATGCATTGCATAGTATTAATGCAACTCTGCAGTAATCAGAGTGTTTTAGTTGTATTGTAATCGGAATGCTATTTAATTTATTTATCAATTTTAATGCATACTTACATGCATGTGTTATTAGTATTATTTTTTTGCTCCTATAGGTAGGCAAAAATATATAAACTTAGCCTAGGGAGTATACTGTACACAGTGGCACTATATTCTACAGTAAGTAGAGTGATTCACTTGTACTATTTAAAATAATTTAACCACTACAATATTATGTTGGAATTTGCTTTGAAGAAAAAGAGATTTCCTCTAGTGCTTCAGAAGAACCCTGCAATTAGTTGTCATAGTCCACCTGACAGGAGCCAATACTATTGTACATTTTACTGCACTATGATTACCTAAACAATGGGACTTCTCCTGTAGTGGCTGAATTGTACTTTGAATTTCTCTTCCTCATATTCACTGTTTCCCTTTGTGGAGTCTTCTAAGAGGGCAGAGGAACAGAGGGAGTATGAAGGAAAGAGGAGAGCACCCTGCAGTGATTGATCACAATATAGATAAGCTCAATAGAACAAAATTCACTCACTGCATTCGCTCCGCCCTTCTTTAGAAATGTCAAACACCTACACAAGCCCCTCCACCACTAACACACACATACCACTCTGTTAGCAATGCTACGGTCTTCTGTATAAATGATTTCAAAATTATCTACCCACACATACCATCTCCTACTCCTATGGTGCATGAGAGTGCTCAAAGCAAGCAGGGCAATAATAGGATACAGGCTCTACCTTTTATGGCTTGAAAATTGCCATTACCGCTCTCGTCTTTATGGTGTAGTCTGTCATCACTTCTGTCTTACTCCACAAAAACCCATTCAGAGCAATTTTGCATCGGTACTTCCTTCTACTTTATTCTCACGACTGTGATGTTAAGCGCATGCTGAACCCCAGACTGTTAATATTATCTGAACTAGGTCATAATTTAGGCACCGAAACCACTGACTCCATGTTATTCGGGAAGGACAGGTTCGTTCTAGTATGCACTGCAGCAAAGGCGGTATACACAAAAATATTTTACCCACCTCCTGATAGCTTCTCTTTTTGTGTGGATTTCATCTTCAAACAAAATCTAACTTTAAAACAAAGCTTGGGATTGCTGCCTTACCTAACCCATTTGAGTTTTAACTGACAGACTGATGACCTTACGTTTCTGTGCTAGACAGGGGAATTCATGTTTTCTTCTATTATGGCAAGTCGTTGTGGCCCTGAAGCATCAAAGCATCCCCACAACATTACACTGCCCCTCCATGCTTGACTGTTGATGTGTTGTTATTTTTCTGTCTTTCTGTGTTTGGTTTACACCAGATGTAATGGTAACCCTGTTTTCTAAACAGTTCAACTCTTCCAAAAGCTTCAAGGGTCACCTAGATGTGTTAATTAGCCATAATGTTCTTCTGGGTTAGCGGTAGTTTCGTCTTGCCACTCTCACATGGATGCCATTTCTACCCAGCATCTATTGGCTCCTAGAGTCATCATAACTGACGTTTATTTAAGTGAGAGAGGTCTGCAGTTCTTTGGATTTTTTATTTATTTATCTGAACCTTGTTCAGTGAAGATTGGCCAATTCCAGGAAGGTTCAGCATTGCTCAGACTCTTCCCCTTTTGTCAATGGCATGTGTGTCCTAGAGACTGAGAAACAGCTTTGTAACCTTTCACAGACTGATCGTTGCTCCAGGTTGTTTTTCTGTTGTTGTTGTTGTTGTGCTTTGTGAGTTTGTTTTGTTGTTGTTTTCCATAACTAAGGGGATGACTTTGTTTTTTCTACATGTGTTTTTGGTATTGTGTCACCTTTATCCTTCAAAAAGTGCATTGTTATCATTTAAAACTTATAGTTTGTGTTTGCTTAGTTTGCTTTTGTTTATCTTAGATTTTGTTTAAAGATCTAAAACAATTAAATATAAGATAAGACACATCAAAAGAAGAAATCAAGAGGGGGTTGAATATTTTCGCACAGCGGTGTAGCTCCTGCAAAAGGGCTAAAATGGTGAGGCTAATTAAAAATAATGGGCTGTGTGGGTTGCCCATGTTCACACCTTTTAAAGTTATCAATATCGTGACTTCTACCTTTAACAGAGTTAAATTCAGCAACAAAGCAGTAAAGTTCTCGCTTCTTCGTAGTCTTGTTAGCATTCATTGCTCTCTAGACAAATTATATCAGACACAGACAGATCTGAACACGCTGCTCCTAGAGAGCAAAATCTATAGTATACTACTGGTTCATCTCACAAAAAAATGCATTATATATGCCTTGTGTTAATCAGCTGATTTTTACAAATTCCATTTCCTTATGCCAATTAAGTAATGACTTATGAATTAAGTCATTAGAAAGGGCGACAGGGCATTTATTCTAGTGAGACTGCATTATATATATAAATTTGCAGGCAATTAATAGCCTTCATACAGTGCTTTCCATGATGTTGTTTGGGCTACAATACATGCAGTAGGGATATGAGAGGCTGCTATGGAATCAGTCTAGACCAATGCTGATGCTGCTAAGTGACCTTGAAAAGTGAAAAATATATAGCAAGCTATAAAGGTAAATAAATTATTGCTTTGTAACATTAGAACACATTTCAATTATTCTTTGTAGAATTCATACCAAGGCTTTCTGTTCCAGCTAATCATCTGTGAGACTGTGGTATTTTCCTTCACTGGGGCAATGTCTTACAGCATATCTTCCTTGCAACAGTTGCATTCAGTTTAGGCTCTATGTCTCACCCAAAGGTTTTCAAAATAAACAGGTTATATTTGTATTGTGATTGTCTCTTTCTGATCTTTCCAAAGATGTGGCCAATGGCAGTACGGGCTACAGACCCCCTCCCAGGACTAAAGAGGTGGTCATCAATGGCCAGGCAGTCAAACTGAAGTATTGCTTCACCTGCAAGATCTTCAGACCGCCACGTGCCTCCCACTGCAGCTTGTGTGACAACTGTGTGGGTAAGTGAAAATGAGTTTGCATGATGATATTTTCTGTTTTGAGATATTACTATAATAAACACAAACAGTCGGGACCCCTTCTGTTGTAGTCTGCTTTTCAACTTCATCCACTTCACACCTAATTGTACATATTTTAATAAATGGTCAGTGTAGATCTAAAAATGTGCAGACTGCAGAATCAGTTTAACTTTTGAAGATAATCTTGATTAATCTGACTTTGCAAATATTGTGTGTATATGTGGGATCCCAAACCAAGCTGAGTTTGTGATGCAGACTTAAAGGGAATATATAGTGATTAGGGGGAATTATATCTCCACAGAGGTAGTTAGGCTATTAGTAGTTAGGAGTTAAATTAGGCTATTATTATTAAGATAAAGACCAAGACACACCAGACCTTTTGTTTCTGTATCTTTGTCATCATGGTTTTTCTGCTGCACACTCATCAGAGACAACTCTTTGTTTGAATGTGCATTTCCTCATCAGAGCTGGAGGCGACTGAAAACCTGAGACAAATATGAGGAAGTTAGCAAACGCAGTGAAAAAAGATAAAGAGGTTGGAGTCAGATGTGGCAAATGCACACTGACAGGAAGGGAGACAGGCTGGCAGCTTAATAAAAAGATGGGAAGGCAGTCATTTTCACAAACAAACGCTGTGTGTGATTATTAAGAAAGGTGCATTTTGTACACATTTCATGAAAATTGTTACATTTCATTAACATTTTATATAAGTTATAATTCATTATAATATAATAATATAATTATAATTACATACTGTAACTGCACTAGTTATAAACCAGTACAAATACAAGATAATAGAATACTTTTATCAAACCAAACTTAAACAAATTCTTGGTTAAAAGGTTTGAAACCTTGTTAAGATCATAGCTGGGAGCCAGATGGGAGGGAAATGAAGAATGAGAAACAGACACATAGTTGGACTGTCCACGCTGGCGGTGGGTGGGAGTGATGGACTCTAGTGATGCATGTCGGTGATGATCAGTATGAATCCTTTCTTAACAATTACTTTCCAAGCTGCTTTCAACACTCCAGGTCTCCACCCAACGAGTCCTCAGAATCCCGCAGTCCAGAGTTCATTATAACGTTTTAAAGATAGAACCCCCTTTCTAAGCTAAGGATGGTTTAACTGTGTCTAATGCAAGTGAAAAATACCACATGTATCCTAAGAACAAGAACAATGGAGGTCAATAAAAAACATTTAGGTTCCACAGCTGTAGCAAGGCCCTAAAGCCTCTAATAACCAATATTACCGGCCACTTAAGCTTGCATTTAAACGAAACTGGAAATTTGTATGGTACTGGCACTTTAAAAGTTGTATGAGTGCTTCTCTTGTCTCTTGACTTCTCCATCTCCACCTTTGGTGCTGTAAATGCCAATGTGCTGAGGAGCTCTTAAATAAGTTAGCAGCCAGAATGGAGAAGACCTCCCCAGTGGAGGATGGGAATATGTTAGAGTCACTTCCTTTTTAAGAAGGTTATCCCCCTGGGAGTGACAGAAGAAGCAAAGACTAATATATACACGCACACACAGGCAGCTTTTCATCCATTCGCCTAAAGTTGTTTCATTTTATAGGATATACTGTACAGATGGTCTGACAGTTTGTATTTAAATTGCAGTTTTATTTTTCATAAATGTGTGGGAAGAGGGTTGGGCTTTGGTGATTAGTTGTTTAAGTTACCTTTGTTTATTGTGATTTAATGAATTGAAAATTTGAGTTAGAGGAATTAAGATGAAGCTGTAATGATACTCTTGGGAAAATGACATTGTTGTGTAAGCAAACAATACAATACATCAAAAGAATATTAGCACATACATAACACCACTGTTGACAATTAGACAGTGTTGTTGATTCAAACCTTGGGTTTACTTTAAACCCATCAGCACAGGGATGATGTTCCTGATAATGAGGTTGAAAGTTGACCTAAAACGTATAACAAGAAGACGTGCTTCTGACAGTGTGATTTTTATTATTAAATATCTGTGGCTATCCTGGCTCTTGGTTAAAACATCCTCACAAAAGATCTTTATAAGGACACTTAAGAATAGGAGATGATAGCGAATCAGAGGGAGAACATCAAAAATCTCTCCTTCTCTCTCGTAGCATCGTAGGTCACATAATATTAATAAGCACTGTGGCATGCTCTGTCATAATCAGATTTGACTAATAGTAGGTGTATCCTTTTGTCCCATCTGTCTAGAGGCTGCTTCTCCAAGATAATTTTTAACCAAGCATTGATTAGCAAAGGCATTGACTCAGGTCATTTCAGCTCACTAAACAATTAATGGCTCTTAGAAATTAGTTAAGTCCCTACCGCGTTGCACAGCTAATAGTCCACACTGAGGGACAGGACTGCAGTATTGTGGCTGTTTAACTAACCATTCACCAACAATGAGCTCTCCACTCTCAATGAAATGATAAGTGTACTTGAGTTGCTTGCATTTATTTATTAATTTTTTTACTTTTGTATAAAATACTACTGACTAATTATCGTCTGAAAGCATTTCACATGAAATTTCTCAAGTAGCTCTACTCTTCAGATTGCATTCTGTTACAGATGTTGTGTTTTGAATACATTGCATCAAGTATTTCTGAATTCCATAAAATATATTTGAACAACAAAGGTTCAAGCGAAAAAGACTCTCCTATGCTGCAACAACTCCAGTTGCACACTGTATAACAGTGTGTCACAAAAAACAAAAAACAGGTGTGTCACTGTTTCACTTTACTTTACTACTTATATTTAGTCTTTATGATTTCATGCAACCTTCCTAAACTGAGGTCTCTTTGAACCGACTTTATCTGTTTACCCAGCAAAGTGCTTCTTTCAGTCTCACCCAGTCTGACTGTGAAGGGGGGAGTTTTTCCAGCCATGCAAAGTCATGTTGGCCAGCCTGTAACTTTTATTAGCTAGTTTATAAAAATAGCCAGTTTGCACTATGTGAAAAATTTGTATATTATTTTGCCAAGACCCAGAGGGACAATTCCCTTTTCCCTAATTTCCCACAGATTCAGACTCTTACTATGTTTACATGCACTCATGTAACCTGTTGGGTTTTTTTTTCATATGGCTTGCACATGAGAAACCTGGTTTTTTTTTTAGCTGGACATAAAGAAAACTTTAAGGAACCCAATTTCTAACCTAAGGATGGTTTAACTGTCTTCTTTTAGGGAGTTTATGTTTGGCTGTCTGCATGACAAGGACTTCACATAAGTCAGCTGTGCAGCAGGATAAAAGGAACAACTTGTAGGTGTGTGTCCTTGTATCCAAAATAAAATGATCTTACTCTAGCTCCATCTGTCTTTCTGTGTTCGTGCAGAGCGTTTCGACCACCATTGTCCCTGGGTGGGAAACTGCGTGGGAAGGAGGAACTACCGTTTCTTCTATATGTTCATCCTCTCGCTCTCCTTCCTCACCATCTTCATCTTCGCCTTCGTCATCACACACATCATTTTACGTAAGTAGCTCGGGTGAAAGAGAAAAAGACTTGTGCTTTCAGGCATGGTACAGACACACACTCCCCCTGGCTGTGTTCTTGGTGTGTTTCGAGCCAGCAGGTTGTAAGTGGGCGTTGTGAAAAGCTGCAGCGTTCTGGCTTGTTACCATCTTTCCAGCTGGGAGCAAGCAGTGGACTGTTGGGTACCCTGTGTGTGTGTGTTACAGTCAGTAGATCAATGCTGCACTGAGAAAGAAATATGGGCCAAGATTAGCTGGTGCAAAATCGTGGTGATTAATACTCTTTTGCGCTTGTTCTCTTTTCTTTGATTGATAACCATGCTGTGTTGTGTCTAAGTTCCGCCAATTTTTTTTTCTTCTAGTGGGGCTCAGACCAAGTTAGAGGATATCACAGTTCTAATCATCTGTTCACTTGGTGTTTACAGAGGGTACACAGTACACTAGTGATAAAACATGCTTGACAGTATGTCAAATAGTAGTTAGTTACAGCCCTCCAGTGCTAACTACAGGCACTAAAATTACATGTATTTGTCACAGTGTTTCACTTACTCTGCCAACAGTAACTTACAGTGAACATGTACTGTATGTGCACTCGCTGAACCTCTTTGCTGAATTTTGCACCACAGCAATTAAAATGCATTGTAACAAGTCATTCTGGTTTACTGGGACCATGCAGATGTTTCTGAGCTGTTCACAGATCTGGTCTTTCTGCCTGTTATGTCCTGCCACTCTTTAAGGATAGTTTGTATTTAATGGCAAACACAATTGTATAATGGTCTAATTGAAACTGTTTTTGTTTGTTTTGTTTTCACAGGCTCCCATCGAAATGGGTTCCTCAATGCACTTAAAGATAGTCCTGCCAGATATCCTTTCTCTGTAATTTTACTTTTGATATTTATTGACAAAAGTGTGATTGTGTTATTTCTATTGATACCTATCTATTGATTTTCTCTATATAATTGTCTGGTCATAATTATTGGCCATATCACTCAGCTTTGCCTTCTTTATTTACTCTTATCATGACACAGACTGAGTTTCACATTGCCATATAGATTATTCTGTAGGTCAGAATTCATTTGCAGGGCATGACTTTCCATACATTGCTTCTGACATTTTCTGCAGTTATGGTTGCAGACTGGTTTGCATCTGATTAGCCGTGATCCATTGGGCACAAGGAAGCTCCGCTGTCTGTCAATTTAGTCGTGCTTTGATTGCATCTGGTCGTAACTCGTCACCCTCCCCTTTACAAGATGTCGTATGAGTGAGATTTAATATGAGTGCGGGTGTGTCGCTGTCATAGATGCCAAGTGTGCAAAACATCTTAAGCTACAGCTGTAACAAATTAACTGTAACTCAGCTTATTGTCTCAACAACACATCAGTGAGAATATTTGGAAGCTGGGGTCCAAGTCCAAGACAGTCAAAGGTTTTACTTTGCTATTGCAGTAAAGTCTTGTTTCTTTTCATGTGACTTTAGCTTTTAGCTATAAATACACAAAGTGAAGGTAGGAAGCAGTCACCTTGAAAAAGACCCATTGTGGTTGAAATGTTGGTCACATTTAGAAATTATAGATATTACCGTCATCTCGTTTATAATTTTGAGGAAGCAGTCACCTAGCATCAATTTAATGTCACCTCCTATGCAGGCTGTTTTCATCAGTTTGGTAGAGGAATCTGAGTCTGAATTTTAGCCTGAAGGAATTACAGCAAGCTTTATGACCTATTTATGGCAGCTTAAATCTGTAAAAAAAAAAATAAAGGTATTCTTGGTTCAAAATTGTTGGCTCCTTCTCTCAATACTCAGATTAAGAAGCAATCAAATCTAAATAACACCCAGCACTATTTTTGAGCCACAAATCAAGTTGAGAGCACAGGGCTATGACACTGTCTCCCTCTCTTTGCCCTTCTCTCTATAGCGGAGTGAGATAACTGTTTCTCCGGCAGGGAAATCTGTGCCAAGCCAAGCTGATAACAGCCTGTGTCCTACAGGGCTTTAATAAAGGAGAATCGCAGTCGATGGTATCGTAGCAGTCTTTTGTACTAGGTGAATGATGACATGTTTTGTCCTCACTAGATTGGAAGGAGTAAAACACAAGGGAGAGATTAATGGAGAGAAAAGGGGTGAATTAGGATATGGAGTTTAATTTTACAGTACAGTTTAACAGACTAACTCATGGTCTTTGTAAAATTTTACTGATCTACCAAATAATTTATTTTTACAATATGTCCACAGTGAAATGGTGGCAGCTGTTTTATGAAGAAGATATTCTTTTAAAGGCAGTTGCCTAAGATGGGTCACTGTAGTTCAATTTTACAAAGGATTTATTCTGGACTGTGTTTTCATGCTTTATGTGGAGCCCAGAAAATGAGCAGCGTCCTACAGTCCTAGCCAAATGAACTGGTAACTAGGACCTATTGGCAAATAAAGACGGGCCCCAGGCTGTAGGTCAATATACTAGCTGTCAGAACTAGTACTGTTTTCTGTCCATGCTAGCTCTGTATGGGTTTGTGATGCCTGTGTGTTTCTCTGTACTGAATCAAATAAAAACTGTCTTAACTTAGTTCCTTAACTTAATTCTCTCACTGTGCTGGAGGTAGTGGTGTGTTTCTTTTCGGTCTGGTCCATAGTGGGTCTCTCAGGCTTCCATACCTACCTGATTAGCTCCAACCAGACCACCAATGAAGACGTGAGTATAAACAATAAATAGAATCAAAATTTACTGTACACAGAAATATATTGAGACACCATACACTCAGTTTTCAGATCTGCCACACATGCCTTATATTTTCTATTTATTTCTAGTTATGTGTTTGTGTAAGGGACTTTTAAAGGTAGCATTAGTATTCTTTGTTAGTCATAGTTTTTGATAGAGATGGTATTTTTAAAGCTGTGATTACATAAGTAACAGCCATTTTTAAACAGTGCTTGTAACATAAACCAGAAATATTGCGTATTTCCTGATTAACATTTCAGTTTAACTCAAGGTTAAATGGCCTTTTATTTTTCCTTTATATTAACAGAAATGAAAACCATGTAATTATTGTAAGCAGTTACAAGGCCTATAATTTTTTTCTTACATTTATATTGAATTTAGAGAATTTAAAGATAAATGGATGTTACATGGAAACTAAATTCTCTGTGGTGACAAGAGTTGTGCTTCATTTCATAGTGAGATATTTATCTACCGGTTTGAATCTGTGTGCTCTCTTTTAGATAAAAGGTTCATGGTCTTCTAAAAGAGGGAAGGACAACTATAATCCCTACAGCTATGGCAATATATTTACCAACTGCTGCGCAGCACTGTGTGGACCCCTGCCACCGAGGTATGACGTGCGATTCCGCATTAGTGTTGTCATGAGGTGATTTATGCATTCCCAGATACCAGGTGATGACATATAAGCCCTATCATTTACTGCTCTGAGTAAATGTTCACATTCACTATATTAGGTCACAGCTCCTGTTATTTTTTTCATCCCCTCAGCCTAATTTTCCATTTTGTCCAAAAGCTAAAATAGAACTGTAAGTAAAGTCTGCTTTTGATGTGAGGAGGTGCTTTGAAATAACTCTGTCTGCAGCTTATTTTCTCTACATGGGTACTAACATACTGAAATAGCAGAAAAGATTTCAAGCCATTTGATCCAAATTTGAGATCAAAGTTGGCTAGATTTATTAAGTTTCACACTTTTTGCTGTTCGTGTGATTTAACAAAATAAAGGCAAACTGCCACAGCTCCATTCTCATGCCCATATCACTGTAAATATCGGTACATGTTGTACGTTTCTTTCCAGCTTCTTACACTTCAGAATGTTGGCCAGTGATTCTCATTACTCATCTGCGTAGCTGTACTTGCAAATTTTTTTTCACTGTTCTTACATCATACTTAGAAATGCGTTCATATTTCCACAGCACAGATACACATACTATCTGCTCTTATCTGTACCCACTTTGAAGATATAATGCTCACATTGATGTCAAGGTGTCTAATGTATATCTTAGCCTTTGGAACTTATGGTAATATTTGCTTTGTGTTAAGAGTACTATCACAAAGTTACTAAACATATCCAATTCTGCACACACCTTCAGTAATGAATGCTTTTAAGCAGCTTTTCTCACTGATTTTGGCTGCACTGTGCTGTGGCCATCACAAGGCATAAGTCACCAATAATGATTTCAGTGGGAGGTAAAGGAGAGTCTTCAGAGCACAGGTGGCTGCCATCTGGGCATGTCTGTGTGTCTCTGGCTGCCCACAGGCATCGCACAGCTGGATCCACCAATAATAAAGGAATGTTTTACCTCAGCCTCCGAGTATGCAAGGCAACACTGCCTCTCTCTCTCACACACAGACACACACAGCATAAACACACTGAAACAAAAGCTTCTTGTGTTTCATTCCCTGCTGAGACCTTGACTCACATTTCCTAGTGTATCATCCTACATGTTTTTGTGCTTGTTTCCGTCTAACCGTATTTGCAGACGTTCCGGTATTAATTACCTGCAAGCCGCTGCTGGGGGTTCCTAGAGTTTGTCTGTGTGAATCTAGCAAACTGTTTCCACCTGTATCCAGTCCCACTGGAGCACACTGTCAACACACTTTCTGTTAAATGATTACCCTACTCCCACTGTTTAACACCTTAGCTGGCTATGTGTGTGGGGGTGTGTGTGGTTAGAGACTGCTCTGTGCCATCAAAATTTCACTTTATCTGGCCCATCACCACACACATGTAAGTACACATATGAATAATTCAGCAGGCTGTTGGAATCACTGTGTCCACTGCATCAAACTTCTGCAGCATTAATGATGAGACAGAAACAGTGATTCATTCCACTGGAGGACCTTCATGATTTATTACCAAGTTGTGATATTATTTGTTTGTACTTATGTGAGTAGAAGACTGAATGTACTGGAATACTGGGGGTCTATACACAACATATGATGTGGCACCATTTTTACTGTGGTGATCTTTTCCATATACAGCTAACACTGACCTGATTTGAACTGATTAACCGTTTTGTGTATTTCTGGTTTTATTGATTAACTCTCTTAGCTGGTACTGAGTATAACTGGTGAATCGATGCTTGCAAACACTGTGTTACTCCTGTCTGTGTTTCTCCCTTATTAGTCTTATTGACAGAAGGGGCTTCATCCAATCAGACACACCGCAGCTGGCTCCACCTACCAATGGAATCACTATGTACGGTGCCACCCAGTCTCAGCAAAGCCACATGGTAAGACACTGACCAGACTGTATTTTCTCAAAGATAGAGCAGACTAATTAGTTCATAGAAGTAAAAAAAAAAAAATGTTTGTCTCAATGACTGTGTTTCAGTCTGTCCACAGGGACCATGAGGGGGCAGGTAACTTGATGAAGTTTAAAGACTATTGTCTCTTCAAATACTGCTTTAGACATGGTTCTAATCATCTCAGTTCACCAGTGCAGTATTTATTTATGTATTTATTTATTGGCCCATTCTTATTGACACTGACATGACTCCTACAGGACAAGGCCTTGGTCAGAGTGATGCACAGAGACAAAGCGTCTTTCACAGCAGCTTGAGTAACAGAGTGAATCCCCAGCTGTTATCTGTTCATTTGCCAAAAAACAGAAACCCAGCTCTCAGAAACTAAGGCAGATCAACTCCTCCCTATGTCAGTCTTGCCCTGTATATCTGTCTTATTGTTTTGGATTGTATTGGTGAATGTTAGCTTTAGACTGGTAGTGTAAAGGCCAGTAGAACGTACTGCAGAAGCACAAACACTGCATCCTTTCTTATACTGTCCTACAAGTATTTTTACTTGTGGGACAGAATAAGTATTTTTACTAAACCTAAATTTCTCTAGATAGCAAAGAGAAAGTCAATGATATTTTCAGTTTTGCACATGTTGCATCATGTTTTCAGTAAATTAGGTCAACAATTGCAAGGAAGGGTCCTTTGTGTGTGTTGGTGCTGACTGAGGTAGCAGCACACACTGAGCTTTCAGTCATTCGCTTGTCGCAGGATTTTTGTGCGTGCTTTCTCATCATGCTCATAATCCGAGTCTGTAGTGGGCCAACAGAAAAGAATGAGCACAAGTCAAAGAGGGATATTGTACATTGAATCAGGTCATTATGTGTTGAGGCACATTCTGACAAACTAAAAGTTCACGTCAGTCAGTAAATAGATATGTTCTGCAGTGTTAAGCCATCTTGGAGACACAATAGCTTGTGTCATGAAGAGGATGTTGTACTGACCTCACTGACCATTGACCACTGTCGTTCACTTTAGCAGTTTACTTCACACATTACATGCTAGATTTAACAGCCACTGAACAGCTTTCACTGGTACCCCCTCTCTCTGTCTCATATTCACCCAGCTGTTCTCATCCAAACTTGACCTCATCATGTTCGTCGTCATTGAGATGTCGAACATGAATGTCGTCTGTCTTTAGATCTTGAATCTGTGGACTTGTTTCTAATTGGGTGAGAGCCATAGGAGCATTCTCCTATGTTTGCACATTCAAAAATAACTGCCATCTGTTTTCTGTTGTGGTCATGATTAGCAGCTAAGAGTTGTCACACTGTGCTGACTGCTGGGCATTTTTCATGACACATATTCAGCTCTGTGCCTATTATCTGTTTCTTAAATTCTGTAACGTTCCACACTGTAAATGGAAATAATATTTTTGAATGTTCTTGTCATCTCCCCATTTTTCAAACGCCTGCTGACGCAAATCACTTCATTACTTTTCAAGTCTTTGTTTGCCTTAAAAAGCCGCCCATTTCTTGTCCACATTAGGAAAATACTGTCATTGTGTGTGTTTTAGAGAGGTGCAGCTTTGATTTAGTTAAATAGGTCAAACACAATGAGTAAAAGCCTCCCATCAATTTTGTCTGTTTACTATATAGGTGCGTGGGTGTACATCAAGTGTGTATGAGAGAGATGAAAACAGCTGAGCAGTTGAGTTAGAAAGTGGAAGACTGTGCCATATTCATTTAATATATTCTGTCAATTTTAATTTTTATTATTGGCGCTATCTCAAGATTACACTACATTACAGAAGATCAGCTATTTGACATTTTTCAGTCATTAAGCCAGATCTGTAATTTGAGGAGATGTGAGGTAGAGATGAGTGGCTGATTATTCATTCTGTCTTTTGTTTTCTTTATATGTTATCATTATAATTTGAATATTTTGAACAGCTTGTTGTTGTTGGACAAGCCTGCTCAAGATATCACCGTGGGCTCTGGAGCACAGTATAAACATATCTTCACAATTTTCAAACACTTTACAATATTTATAATAGGTTTTGTTGTAATTTGGATGAACCAGCCCTTCCCTTTAGCCTTATATGTTTCTATTTTTGGTTTCCCCTCTTCCTTCCTCTCTTTCTTCACCTATGAGCTGTCTTTAGAAAAAAACACACTTACAGAGCACAGCTTGATCAACCACAATTTCCTTGTTGATAATTGCACAGTGAGTGATGAGGGAGTGACAGCTCACAGTTTCACCACTCACTCTCACTTCTGTCAGCTGCATGACTGAAGGCATTAATATTCACCCAGAAATGCCCAGCATGTGTATGTGCTCCCATTACAGCTTGATACGGTCAGTTAAATAAAGATAAATCCAAGAATACAAAGTTAGTATTTTCCTGTTTTTCCTGCTGGATTCAACCATCCCCTTTCAAGTTTTGTTTAAAGATGAATCATAAATGGTGTCAGCTTTGGTGAATTGTATTTACACAAGGTCATGTTAATTCTCTCTGCAGCCGTGCAGTCACTGAACAAAGCCATTATTGTGGCTGGCTGGGAACTGAAGGATCCCCTTGTCAGTATGAACATTCAGAAAATCGAAATGAAGTAGATAATCTTGCACAAAATGACAAAGTAGGACTGCAACTAATTATTTTCACTGTTAATGAATTGCTTGCTTATTTGTATAAAATTGTAATTTGCCAGAGCCCAAGGGTACATCTTCAAATTATCTGTTTTGTTCAACTGACACTGCCCAACGCAAAGACAAAACAAGCATCAAGTCCTTATAAGTGGAAAGAAATGGGAAAAGGTGGTATTTGTTTTTTTATTTTGTAAAATAACTAAAATCAACTTGTGATTTTAGCACAACATGAAAAGTCTTACTGTCAGGAGTTAGTTTAATCCCAAAGTTATAGTCTGGATAAAATGTAAGTGTTACGTAAATAAGTTTTATGAGAGAAAAAAAATCACTTGTCCTTGTTGTGCCATCACTGTCACATGTGAACACAAACCAAAACAAAACCTGTGCTGCTTCACTTGCTCTTTGCTATCCAAGGTTAGTCTGTGTACATATTGTCCCTTGTCTGTGTGTGTCTATATGGCTATCATTGTGAGGACCAGCAAGACCAGCATTTTTTAACCTTTGGACTGAGGACATTTTTACAGAGCAAGGTCATTTTAGCCGGTCTTCACAGTGAGAAGGGTGTTTAAAGAGCAATTTTGAGTTCAAGACTAGGTTTTAGGGTTAGAACTAGGGTCAAGTTTAGGGTAAGGCACTACACGTGATAAATTAACATTTTAAACAGACTAGATTAGCATGGCCTACATGGCAGTAGGGCATAGCAATATGTCAATGAGTGTCCTCACACTGACTGCAATACAAAAATGTGTGTGTGTTTGCAGTGGAGAGTGGACAGTGCTGAGTCAGTCTCGCTATGACTGTTTATAAAACATGAGTGGGCCACAAAGTAAGAAAAAGAAGGACGAAGTGCTGTATTTCTGTATTGTATTCAACACAGTGCCAGTGATGTAGCTGTTTGCTAATGTGGCCGTGACGGAGGTTTCTGTGTCACATTAGTCCAATAACTCTTACTCAAATTGAGGCTTTTCAACAACCTGGAGAGAAACTAGGCTCATAAAGGTGACTAGTCGAGAGCAGCTGATACGTGCTGCTAATAAGAGGGTTGATAATGCTTGAAATCGCATCCCATCTACTGTTAAAAGCAGCTTGAACTTCTGTTGAAATCACTGTTGTCTGCCCTTTTTAGGTCAGTGAGATTGAGACAGACAGGTGAGATGTCGAGGACAAATCTTTATATTTTAAGCCTGACTTGTCAGTCAGGTTTTGGGAGTGGTGTGGGATGGAAGGAGGCATTGGAGTACCTTTCCTGTCTGTATGGCTTTTTTCATCCCTGTCACCTCTGCACGACCAGTGATCTTTCATCTGTGACTGGTCTCTAATACACGATTGCTCTGTGGTGATAAACTGCTAAGGGGGTTAAAGCTAATCTCACTGTAGCTAATGTACAGTATTGATGATTGATGTCCTAACCCAGTTACTCTGCTCCAGTTTTAGACATGTGATTGTCACTCTAAATCAAGGCAGTAGAGATCAATAGGCCATGAAGCAGTGACTCCATAGTCCTGTATTTGAAACCCTGTCTATTGACTTCAGCTCTGTTTTTACTGGGGTGGATGCACAAGCGGGTCCTTTGTGTGGTTCTGCATTCTAACAAGGGTACTAACATCTTTTTTCGTTTTCTCTCCCTTATCCAATCATCCGTCCCCTCCTCTGTGGTCTCGTCTCATATTCTCTTCATGCCATTTCTCCTTTTCTCCTCCATCTAATTTTCAACACTGCCTCTTGTTTGTTTTGTTTCCATCCTTCCCCTTTGGCATCCTATCTATCTCTGTCTCCATCTCTTCACGTCTCCTCCTTTCCCTGATGCTTTCTCTCAGTGTGACCAAGACCAGTGCATTCAGAGCACCAAATTCGTTTTGCAGGCCGCCACCACCCCTCTCCTCCAGCAGCAGAGCAGCGAGCCCGTCATCCTGACTGCTTCCCCTGAAAACGGAGGGTCTCTACCTGGGCGCACCTCTCTCACCCTGGGCGGCCCGTGCACCTCACTCCCTCTCGGCCAACCCACCCCTCCGACTTCCACACCTAGCCTCAGCTGCCACGACACCACCGACATGCTGCCAATCCACGGGCACAGTCACACACACAACCACAGCCACCCCCTCCAGGAGCCGGTGGCCCACCATCACTTTCTTACCCCAGAGGAAGTGCCCTCACCACCAGGCATGCTTCCCTGTGGCAGCCCCCTGGGTCACAGCCACACCGTGCAGGCTGGCTTCTACAACCCAGCCAGCCAAGACTCTCTGCACGAGGACTCTGTCAGAGGACTGGTAAAGCTCAGCTCTGTCTGACAAAGGGAGAAATACCCCCCTCCTCCCATTTTCTCTCTCCGGAAAACGTGCATCCAGTCCTTGAAACTCTACTGAAACTCACTTGTTGGACCACCTCCCTCTTCTTGCTGGTTTGTTTCCTTTCTCTCCTCAGCAGGAGTTGAGGTTTAAATCCAGCTGCTAGAAACCATGTGGAATATTACTGAACTGAAACCAGTTGTCCTCAATTTCTGTCCAGATGTCTCCAGTGGAACAAAGAGAGTTGGTTGCTGGTGTGGTGGCCTGTATGACTCTGACATACACTTGCCTTTTTCTCTCTTTTTTTTTTTTTACTTTTACTTTAAGGGAAGCATAATCCATTAGCCCCTGGGGACTGCACAGTGGGATCTTTTTTTCACAGTGTTATGTATGTGATTTCAAGCAAAAAAAGAAAACGTGTTTTAACAGTACGTGACAGTTTGGGTCAGAAGGCTGAATGTCAGTGGATCACAGGTCTGACAGTTTCTAGGTAAAACAAACGTTACCTCGTCTGCCTGTTGCTAATTGGAACGTGTCTTTTGACTTTTTTTCTTGGACGTTCTCAGCAGTGCAATGGTTGATGTCATCATGTTGCATATCATGTCACTTTTTCTATGTTAAAAATAAGAGACTGTTGTACTGTACCATGCTTATTACAACTCTTACAAATTATATTTCCTGTGGATATTAATAAAATGCCAACTTTTTTATCAGATTTGAATTTGTTAATATTAAGCTGTAGAAGACATTATGTGCTAATGTGAGAGTCATGTGGTGATAACATTTCCTTAGTCTAACTTGTGACAGATGCCTGTGGTCATTAGACATAAATACCATTAAAAACAAGCCTGTCTAACGAATGTTCCCAAACATTTATAGATACCCAAACAAGGTTATGACTTACTTCAGGCCACTTTACAAGCCAAGCTGACTGAAGTCAAGGCCTCAAGCACTAATCATTCAAAAAAACAAACGGACTAAAACAAGGAACCAGGTTCCTGTAATATTTCAGTTTCTGAATTATTGACAGTGATTTCTGTTAGCCTTAAAGTGGCCTTAGTTTCTTTAATAAAGGAGATCTGAGTTCCCTGACTGGCAGTGGTTAGTGGAGGTGTTTGTGCAGTGGGTAGTTAGACACCTCTGACACCTTGTGTTGAAACAGGAGTACTGCAACCGATACTGCAGTTATTTCATCACATCAACTACATTTTCTTCATATAACAAAGCTAAATTGTGGAATCACCTTTTTTTAACTGCTCTATTGCAATGTAGACAAATCAAAAGTTGAATATGAAGATGATAATAGTACCACATTTATTTGTTATTAAATAATTTATGATACATAGGGAAGCTTTTTTTTTTTTTTCATACAAATTTTACACTTGCAACAGAAAAAGCAAAAAAAAAAAAATGTTGGAAAGGAAGCTGGATTTTTGTCTTCATTTTGGGGCAGTGAGACAAGAGATGGTCTCAGATGCAGGATTCTACTGTAGTTTGCAAAGAGATGCAATGCGTTTTTAATAGTTAATACTGTATGTCATGTGCACCCTGTGTGTTACGCTGTGCTTGAGGTCTGCTGCTCCATTACATTATTAACTGAAAGAAGAAATGTCAAGTACATAGGACAAAAATACTAAAAATATATAAATTATGAGCATAATACAAAATAAAGAACAGGGGTCAGGTATAACAGTGATATTGACCATAAACTAAATGTTTCCAAAATAAGAATAGAACTACTATTAATTATTTAGTAATAAGAAGTTTCTTAATGTAGCTGTGCAGTAAATTAGTCTTTATTGGACACTGCTCCAAAGTAATGGAGCCCTTTAAATGTATTAATTGTTTGCATTTGGTTGCATTTAAATTTAGACAGTATTTAAGTGTGTATTTACTTTTACACTAGAGACCGTATAAGAAATGAACCAAGGCAAACCTAAACTCTAGCTGTAAACAGTCATGGTGGCTCATAGCCTGACACTCCAGCACAGCTAAATCTCATGCATCAGTCCTTGAGTCTGGGCTGGAAAGATGGATCATTTAGTCCATAGAAGGACCTTCACACGGTCCTTTGTCACTAGACATGCTAGAGTAGCTTAGAACCAGTGACCTGTGGTTGCTGCAGATGTCTTCCCTGACATTCAAGCCTGGAGTCAGCATAGGATGTTCAGCATCCATCATCTGGGTCATTCTAGCTAAGCTAATTTAGCATACATTACCAGAACACAACAGTGGCTATAACACTGGCTTCTGTGGACGTCTGAGGGGTCCTGAGTCACCACAGTTTCACATCGGTGAGCTCCAGGTCCCCCATGATCTCCAGCTCGTCGATGCTGCTCAGGTCCTGCACCCGATGTCTGAACTCAAACAAGTGTGTGCCGTTCACGGCCAGTTTAAACTGATGGGGCTGACAGAGGATAAGAATCTGACGTGAAAAAGAAGAGGAAACACGCTGAGCTGTAATCAGTCATGACAGAGAACACAAACCTAATGAGAAATGATTAGTTACCAGACGCTCTAGGTTGTTCTTACTTCAAAGTACTCGCCAGATGAGAACGGAAAGAAAGGCAGCTCCCGCTCTTCCAGGCCCCAGGACTCACTCAGATAAGAGTTCCTGATGAATACACCTGACTTCATGCGGGGGTTCAGATGGAGAGCGATGTTCTCCGTCCTGCTGTTGCGGAGGTTCACCGTGAAACTGGAGGATACGCCGACAACAAGTAAGCGTAAGTCCAGCAGTGAGCAGAGGGTTCAAACAAATCAGCCACATGAACTCTGTGGCTGATTTTATTTGTCGTGTTGATGGAAACGTGTCACTTGCCTCACTTACCTGTGAGGATACATGCTGACCTGTCCTTTGATTGTGATGTGCTGCCCTGGGCTCAGACCTTTGAGTATACTGCCTTTGTAAGGGAGGCTCTGAAACCAAAAGAAAATATTATATTACTACTAGTTTTATATATATATGAAAAACAAATTAGGCAAAAGTAGTAATAAACCAGAGTTGTCCTTTAAAAGTGCAGCATGCTGAAATGAACAGTCTGCTAGTCACAAACAAAGGAATCATTTAGTCGGATCGCGTTTTAGTGGCATCACAAGATAGCGGGTCCATTTAGGCAGAGATGTTTCATGTAGATGACGCAAAAGGGGAAAAACTCACCAAGTCACCTGATTCTGAGTATATTGCCTACGAGGGAGAAAATCCAGATTTAGAAATGATTCAACAGACATGTCCATAAAAGAAGCGCACATCTGTGAAGACGAGACAAAGACAACAAAGGACGGCAATGTACTTACTGAGTTTGGGATGTAGCCAATAGCATGCACCCTGACTTTCCCAGAAATAGAAAATGTGTCGACCCTGTTCACTTGGATTCTGTGCTTGTATTCCAGCAGGTGAGAACCATTTACTGCCACCTGCGGGTGAATACAAAAATTTAGTACATCTTATTTTTCCATTCAATAAATGATGTGGGTGCTTATCGAAGCCTGACCTTAAAGGCATCATCGTGCACCAAAATGATGGTCTCGAAGGGGGCTCCTCGTTTGTAGGGCAGCTGATGGAGCGTCTCCTCTTTGCCCCAGCTCTCCTGCAGGAGGGATTTGCAGACCACACATGGCGAGCCTTTGAAGCGAGGGCTGAAGTGGAGGGCGATGTCGGAGCGCGGCTTGGTGCTGCAGCCGCTCGACAGGTCGATCTGAAACCTGCAGAAACACGTGGCCGAATTAAAGGCAGGGCAAAGTGGGAGGCTGATACCAGTTCCCAAAGGCTCCAGGATTACTGAGCATCATCAGGGCTTTGTCATTTGATTAACACAGGCAGGTGCTGCTGTAATCCCTCTTCTTATGGCCCCGTCCTGTAGATACTGTGGACATCAAAATGCAGTTTCTAATGCTGCTGCTGCTCTGTGTTGCTCAAAGCTGACATGCTGTCCAGCATCGTTTGTTACTCCACAGAACTAAACCACTTGTTCCCAGTAAGGAGCTCTTAATGTGTTAGTGTACATTTTTACACTGTACACATGAAACATTGTTAGTTTGTGTGTTGTGCTCACTTCCTTTTTTTCCAATCCAGAATGAACCTATATTCTATGATCTAGTCAATGCTGAGGAGTATGAATTTGTTTCAGAAGTGTGGAAACTGAAGGTGTGCTGTGGGTTTAAAAACTCATTTGCACCAGTGGGATTAAAATCGTCACATGAGCTGGTTTAGTCAAGAAATAACAGACATATTCCTTCAGTTCATTCCTGTCATTTATCACATCTCACCTGTCAGCATCTGGGAGCACAGTGCCCTGAATGATGATGATCTCCCCAGGGTGCAGGCCACCAGGTATGGGCCCCGTGTAGGGGATCACCTGAGGTGGACAGCTGACGTTAAAACACTGGACACCTGCGCACACATGCTGCTTAAAATGCACTGACTGCTGCGTCTGATTAGTTTACGTCTAGTGTGCAGGCCGCATAAAGACAGACGCTGGATTTTAAGCTACGTGGGGGTTCAGTGTTTGCACGATGGCATCGGACGGCTGATGGAGATAATCATAATAAACCTCTTACCGGATTCAGGACAGTGTGTTTCGCATTTGCCACAGACATCGGGCTTCTCGTGTCAGACGACAACATGCACATGTGCTGAAAACACAGCAGAGAGTGTGGTTTCTGAGTTCAGCAGACGGGGTTTGTCTCTCTCTCTATCTCTACATACGGATGGCAGCGGTGGGAGCTCGCTTTCCATCAGACCGCCGTGCGCATGCGCAGCCCCTGCCATGTGATGGTCTCCGTCATCTGAGGATGTTCATCTCTCTCCGTCGCCCTCTTTGGACCAGATTGTAACACTGTTTCGTTTCCCAAGAAGTTCCTCCCGTCAGATCCCGGAAGAAAACATGGTCTTCAGTAAGTATTCCTGCTTTATTAACAGACCTGCTGATTTGTTTGATCAGTAGAAACAAGTCGATGATGTTTTTGACTGAGATGAGTTTTAATGCTGGTGTCGGTTTCCCTCTTGTGTCTCAGAGACAACTGGTACTATCGTGGCAGGAGCAGGTAATGGAAAACGTCATGAATCACTCTGGATCAGGTTTTATTTATGGACAAAAACCAAGTCTGTATCATGAAACACTCCCCTCTGCTGTGTCCGTGTGCAGTAGGTGCTGTGGTCGTGGCTCCTGTTGCTCTGGGGGCCGCAGGTTTCACCTCAGCTGGAATAGCAGCAGGCTCCATAGCTGCTAAAATGATGTCAGTGGCTGCAGTTGCTAATGGAGGAGGAGTGGCAGCAGGAGGTGCTGTGGCCCTGCTGCAGTCAGCAGGTCGAGTATAGATGGGTTGAACTGTTGTAAGGTCATGAAATTGAATTCATCTTCGTTAAGTTTAGTCTGTTAAAGTGTTCAATCCCTCTTATGTGTGTCGTCCTGCTGTAGGTGCAGCTGGTCTGTCAGCAGCCACCACTGCAGCTGTGGCCGGTGCTGGAGGAGCGATGGGATGGGTGGCCAGCCTCATCCGCTGGAGATCTTGAAGGAACCAAAAAACAAACAAACATACAGTCGTTGTTGTTGTTCAATAGACTTTGGTGCACTTTATGATTTCAAATGTGCAATAAATCGGTTTAACTTGTGAGTTGTGATGTGCCAGCTGTAAATCCTTCCATTTATTATTATTGTTAATATTATTGTTTTCTGATTACTGAACACACATTGTAGTACGTCAGTAGATGTAGCTATTGTTAATTAGTTACACATGATCCATCCTGACGTCTTGAACAGGTTTCTTACTCTATCTAGCTTTCTGTAAACACAATATGCACTTCATGTTTACTACAAGAAAAGTACACATTGAACTGCAGGTGTTTTTAAAGAGACCACCCTCCACTGATAACTCTGATAAAGTTTATCCAAATTTAAATGAGACGACAAACTCTTTAGTTAAAATAGCCGATTTTTAATTTTCACCTTTACTACAAATACAATTTATTGAACATAAATAGTTAAGGCATCATATCTAAAACTGTATTTGTAAAAATACTCTTTGTTCTACTTAAGTTTTTTTAAGAGCATCACAACCTCCAGGTTTTCTTCTGTGATTCCAACACGAACCTTATTTTCTGAACTCAGGTTTGTAGGAGCAGCTGAACTGGTGTCATGCTGCATTTATAGAAATGATTAATGGTGACTTAGAATCTGAGAAGTGTTAGTGTTGGTGTTATTTAGGTTAAAGGCAGGAAGTGACTGGGAGACGCCCTCTTTTGTTCAATTTCTAACAAGTTTCTTTTCTTAAGAAATCACAGCTGATGCTGTAAGAGTCCAGTCGTAGACTTTGAATTTACTCCGTGAGTAGAATTGCTTCAACATTTATTAGACACAACACAAACTTAGCCTCTGATGTTCCCGTTAAAAATGGATAAGATCATTATTTACCATCTTCTGCTTAATGGCAAACGTGTTATTACAAAATGAGACCAAGAGACAAAAACACTAGAATGGTCCTTTAACAGTGAAACGTGCAAAACAAGTATAATACAAAAGTATTTTTTTTATTTCTTCCAGTATGTGATTTAGCTTTTCTAAAAAAATCTTCACTACTTCAGATGATGCTATGATTATGTTAATCCATCAGTTATAATACAATAATGTTTTAATGCAATGTCAGCGGAAGACAATCTTTTTATTTTTAGGGATTTTTTATATCCATAACTTTTCAACTTTCACCCATGCCTTTTAAAACCAATACAGTATATATATGAATTACACTGGTGATATATTTTAAACTAAAAGTTTGTAACAAGACGCGTCTTTACCGTAATCGCAAGACAAACTGCGCAACAGCATTTGAAGAGTGACTGATTTGGCAGCAGTATAAATTCGGGCTGGACTGAGGAATAATCAGCTGTGAAGTCTGGAGAAAGATCAGCGACAGAGCATTTAATGTGATTCGTGTTAAGGTAAGAACAAATCAGATTTTTCATCTAACATACTGGACAGTGTGGTGGAAACGTGTGAGTCTGTCTAATGACTAAATGTAAATGTAAACACAGTAACACACATGTAAAGTTTAGTAGCTGCAAAACACCTTGGAATTAATTAAATGACTTGTTGCCGATGAGATAGTTTTATTATTACATTAATTATATGTGCTGGATAGTATCTCAGACTTTGTGTTATATCTGTTTTTACTATTTCAATAGAGTTTTAAAAACTATTAATCTGAAAGTCAATGAACGTTTCCCTTAAATATTCACTACATTTTGTTACATTCATGATCCAGAAGCGTTATTTTCTTATCTGTTTCTTATCAGTGGGCGAAACATGCACAGGTACAACCTTAGGTACACTCTGCACAGGTTACTAGTCTATTACAAGAACACACCAAATGACATTTAGGTGTTAGGTTATTTGAACCTGTATTGTTTGGAAAGTGGACTGCACTCAGACATTGCTTAGAGATTTATTTATTTATTAGATTAGTAAATAAATCATTTTTTTATTCTTTACAGTGCTTCACAGAGACCAGCTGCATTGTTGACTTGACAAGAAGAAGATATGAAGAATAATAGAAGCAAAAAAGAGAGTTGGCAGGAGACACCAGAAGATAGAGAGAAGGATGGAGACACAGAGGAAGGAGATGAGGAAGAAGAAGACAAGACAAACTCTGAAACAGGGACAAAAGAAGGGAGCGACCCACCTTCAGTTCCATCTGGACCGAATGGACCTGATGGACCAAATGGACCTGATGGACCAAATGGACCTGATGGACCAAATGGACCTGATGGACCAAATGGACCTGATGGACCGAATGGACCGAAAGGCCCAGGTAGTATGATTCAGTTCAGCCTTCGTGTAATAACACATTATTTTACCATTAATGTTTCTAGTCATTGTTGTCTTCTGCTATACTGGTATACAGCATGTGCACCTCTCTCTCTCTCTCTCTCTTTCTTTGTCTATCTAAGATTTTCTAGATCTTGTTACAATACTGATAACATTCATACTGGTTCTCGTCTTTTAAACAAATACTAATACTTTAGCTTTCAATGTCATTTTTGCTTTTGTGTTTTAGGGAAAAAGACACTTTTTGCCATCGCAGTAGGAGCAGGTAAGACAATTTTCCACTGATTTTAAATACACTTGTTTAGTTTACAATTACTTTTGTAAACTAAATTTTACTGTAGGTGCAGTAGGTGCTGTGGCCTTGGCTCCTGTTGCTCTGGGGGCCGCAGGTTTCACCTCAGCTGGAATAGCAGCAGGCTCCATAGCTGCTAAAATGATGTCAGCAGCTGCAATTGCTAATGGAGGAGGAGTGGCAGCAGGAAGTACTGTGGCCCTGCTGCAGTCAGCAGGTAGAGTAGATGGGTTTTGTGTGTGTCATCTAGTTCTACTACTCTGGTCGGATGACAGTGGTGCTACTCTTCGTTCTCTCTTCTTATTCTGCTGTAGGTGCAGCTGGTCTGTCAACGACGGCCACTGCAGTTGTGGCCGGTGCTGGAGGAGCGGTGGGAGGGTTGGTCAGTCTCATCCGCTGGAGATCTTGAAGGAACAAGATTCATTTGAATTGTTTTTACTTTGGCCAAAGGATGAAGACAATTGCACATTGTATTCACTTATTACACAGCAATAAATGACTTAAATCATGGCTCCCTGGATTGTATTTTTTTTAAATGGATGACAAAATGCAGCCGAGCATCACTTTACTATGTTGATGTTCTGTTCTGGCACAATTTAACTGACAATAAAAAAAACACAGTTTCCCTCTGTGAGACTGTACAAAACTGTTCATGTTGGATATTTGTCCCACTTGTTAGTAGTTGACATATTCTAGTCTGGGCTGTTTCTGTTTGACTAAATACACATTTTAATACAGACTATGTTACTGCAGCCATGTAGATGTGACGGGCATCACTGGATATGTTCGTCTGCCTTCCTACTTTCTGTTCTACTCTAACACAACATTAATACACACTGAACTGAGGAGGCTTTCCTCACACACACTAACTAATCTAGTTTAGCATCTGATTTTATGTGTGGACCTGAAATCTAAATGTACAAATTACATTATTGACAAATAGTTACTCGGACATTGTTGATTTTAGGGCTTAGCTGCTATTTTTGGGCTTAGCTGCAGGTTATAGATGGGAGATAAATACCCAGTGTCGCCCTCTTCTGTTCAGACTCTTACAAAGTTTCGTTTCTCTAGAAATCCCAGCAGTCCCTCCTATTTAAGATCTGACTCAGTCTCATGCTGCTCACTTTTTGAGAAACAATGGGCCTCTGTGAGTATGACTGCTACTTTGACTCTATTGCTTATATGTTGCATCAATGATTTACCTTTAATGTTGCTGATTATTACAGAAAATGTCTTTGATTAATGCTGAGCTGTAGCTGGATGAGTCATTTATTTTTATTTTGCATTTCAGTGACATACGCAGCAATTGCAGCAGGAGCAGGTAAGAATACTTGAACATTTCATCGTACAAAATCTCTGTTTAAAGTGGCCTGATCACTGAATCCACTTTCCTCTGTCGTCCAGGAGGGGCTGTGGTCTCTGCTCCGATTGTTCTCGGGGCCATAGGTTTTACCTCAGCAGGAATAGCTGCAGGTTCCTACGCTGCAGGAATGATGTCGACTGCTGCCATTGCAAACGGAGGTGGAGTGGCAGCAGGGAGTCTGGTGGCTGTTTTGCAGTCTGCAGGTTAGTAAACATTACTGGAAGGTGACAATATTAATAAATAATAACTATTATCAGCATTTATTCCTGAAGCATGGAAAATACCTAATTCCTTAGAGGGATCACCTTGAAATTCATAGGAAAGAATAATGTAGTATTATTTCACACTGTAAACAAGCCAGGTTTCTATATTTCTATATTGTTTTATGAAATAATAATATTCTGCAGGGAATTCTCAGACATGTGTTATCTCACTATAGGCATGGCTGGTCTGTCAACAGCTGCCACCACAGCTGTGGCCAGCGCTGGGGGAACAGTAGGAGGACTACTGGCTATGCTCATCTGAGATCAAGCTGAAATCCTTCCCAATAACGTATAAGGAAGAATTTATTTCCCATCGCCAAATGAAAAAAAGTGCCAATTATATAAATGAAGGACATAACTAACCGAAGTAGAACTTATCTCTGGGCTGTGCAGATACTGTTTTAGTGTTTGTGTCATGCTACTTATTATTACTGTCAAATAGTTCAACTTTCTAAAAAGCAACTAATAAAATGCATTTGAACAATAGCAGCTCATTGTTTTTTTGAAATGTATCTGTTTATACAAAATGACGGTGGTAATAACCTCAGGTACAACCTCTGAATATAAATACTTAATATTACACTTGATTAAGTGATTGAGGAGAATAAATTCATATTTATTAAATCCCAAACAAAGCTTATCATCTGTCTTTCCCCTTTGATGTTTATATTAGATTTTAGAAATTACTAGATCTCTGAAATGTGTAATAATGAATCTGAGTTACATTTTTTTGTTCTCAGCCCAGAGCTTTCATTAAGGTCATGATAAAATAACAAATTCAACTTCACAAGGGCAGTGAAAGAAAAAAATCTGAATGAAGAGAATAGGCTATATATATATATATATATATAAGACAAGGCTGGACTGAAAGACAGCACAGGAGCAGGCTCTGAGTACAAGATCGAATCAAGATCGTACAAGAGGCAGGAATCTACAATACCAGGCAGGACCCCAGGTGCAGGTTGAGCAAAGATGCCCCTGAAACAATCCAGCACATAACAGGATGCAAGATGCTAGCAGGCAGGGCATACATGGAACGCCATAACCAAGTGACCGGCATAGTTTAGGAACATCTGTGCCAAGTACAGGCTGGAAGTCCAAGTCAATATGGGACACACCTCCAAAGGAGAACAAGGCTGTGTTGACAGATTTAGCAATCCCAAGTGATAGCAACATCAGGAGGAAGGAGCACGAGAAGATAGAGAAGTACCAAGGCCTGAAAGCAGAAATGGAAAAGATGTGGAAGATAAAAGTGGTACCGGTGGTAATAGGAACACTGGGGGCTGTAACTCCCAAACTGGGAGAGTGGCTCCAGCAGATCCCAGGAACAACATCTGAGATCTCTGTCCAGAAGAGTGCAGTCCTAGGAACAGCTAAGATACCGCACAGGACCCTCAAGCTCTCAGGCCTCTGGTAGAGGACCCGAGCTTGAAGGAATAAGACCGCTCCAAGGAAGGAGCGAGTAGGGAAATTTATTTGAACACCCAACATTAGTAAACGCCATTTAATTTTAATATTTTTCAAAGCTGAGGAATTTATATAGTTAAGAGCTTATCGCGTGTAAAGACACAGGTTCATAATCAAAATTGTCAGCATTTTTCTTCTCATGCTCCGAGCATGCTTTCAGTTTCAAAGTACACGTGCTGCCGGTTTGAAAACATGCTCAGACTCAGAGAAGAAGATGTCATCAACACCAAGGACAACACAGCTGACACCAATAGAGAGTACAGTATGAGGGGTGAACAAGGTCGCAGCTGGTATTCCTGATATAAAATTAATTTGTGTTAACATAAGTCTCTCTGTAGAGAGTACATTGTTAATGTTGATAGTGTTTTAAGGCAGACTTTATGTGCACTTAGCTGAAATTCTCTGAAAGTTTCTGAAACAACATTTACACTTTAAAACAGTGTGCACTAAACAGAAATGTGTAATTTTACATTTTAGTATTTGAGTAGAATTAGTTAAAAGCACAAACAAAGCTTAGCAGCACGTGAACAGTGATGTAAGTGCGATTAATCGGATCAGACTCTACCCTTTCATAGATGCTGAAGTGACTCTGTCACCCTCTTTTGTTTCTAACACACTTTCATTTCTCAGCAAACCTCACCCCACCGCTGCACTTGGTGAATAAAAGCCAGCTCAAATCGAAGCTCGTCAGAGCAAAGAAAGAAATGGACCCTGGTGAGTGCACCTGCTCCTGCAACAGTAATGACACATGAAAATCTAAATGTTAATGCAATGTGTTTAGTACAGTTTATTAATGACAGTCAACACAGCAAAGGTTTTAGATAAGACTGGTTCTGCTGTAATTAGATGTTAATGGTTTTATTTTGTGTTTCAGTGATAGCTGCAGTTGGGACAGGTAAGACATTCAGAGACTTCATGAGTTAACTGTGTTTACTTTTGCAAAACAGTTTTAAAACCTTTAACTCAGAAGGCAAATAACATTATCTATATATCATGCATGATCCATCTGTGCCACTTTCTTATCAAATATGTGCAGTAGGTGCTGTGGTCATGGCTCCTGTAGCCTTAGGATTCACCTCAGCTGGAATAGCAGCAGGCTCCATAGCTGCTAAAATGATGTCAGTAGCTGCAGTTGCTAATGGAGGAGGAGTGGCAGCAGTAGGTGCTGTGGCTGTTTTGCAGTCAATTGGTAAAGATTTTTACGATTTAATTTGATCATTTAATTGGTTTTAACTGCATCTTCAACAAACTACTCTGTTTAGGTGCAATAGCTGTGCCACAACACCCTTAAATTTAAAACCAAAAACTTCTCAGTTTCTCTGAAGCTTTAAACCGTGTCATCCTGCTGTAGGTGCAGCCGGTCTGTCAGGGAGCGCCACTGCAGCAGTGGCCGGTGCTGGGGCAGCGGTGGGATGGGTGGCCAGCTTCTTCGGCTAAAAAATAATGAAGGACTATATTTACATTTGTCTAATGTAAACAATTAGTTGGAAATGCTATTACACCAATCAAGCTAGTAATAAAGTATTGTATGCAACAAAAGAAGTCTGGTAGGATGTTTTGTTGTTCCTTTCAAAAATGAGTTTTTATTATGGAATATAATTAATAAAATGTATTTGATGTTGTCTTTTTTACATTCACTGTGTGACAAAAAGCAGTAATAAATGAAAGAATTACCTCTCTGATCTACTTTAATGGTGTATTTAACATTTGGGAATGATTAATATTCCTCAGAGTCACCACATCCTGCTCGGCCAGAACATTATCCTGTTACTATCATGATCCTGTTTTAGTGATGACTCATCTCAGCATAATAAACCCAGCAATCTTAAACATGTCATTTAATCTTCTGTTACTTCTGATCACGTACGGTTTTCCTCAACTGCATCAGCACATCAAACACTTTCTGAAACAGTGTTTTTAAAGATGTACTATAATGTAGTATATTTGATTGTAACTCTTGCTTTGCCTTGTGTGTGTGGTGATGTATATTTATTCCCCCCAAATGAATGTGTTTCCTATAAAACACATTTAGTTTTGTTTGTACAAACAGTAACGATCACTGTTACGTCAGTGGTGTTGGGGATATTTGTAGATATCATAAATTGTTGTGTATGTCAGACGTGTTAAAATATGACTGGATGTTATCAGTGAGCTGAATCAGAAAAGCACAAATGAAGTAGATGACTCATATTAAGCTCAGACATGATACACTTGTTCAAGTCAGTCAGAACTAGTAATAGTTCTGGTATTTTAATGATTCCTTAAGTCATCTCTGTCAACATACTGCATACTTACTTACTGAACAGTGTAGAACCAGCTTGACGAGCTGGGTGGCATCGATCTCTTTAGTCTGAGAGAATGGAAGTAGGTGGTGCTCATTTTCTATTGTTAAACACATTTATTTTATTTATTATTAATTTATTTATATCTTGATATAATTTAACAACATAGAACGTAGCACCTTTTTGTATCAGAGAACTTTACTGGTGGTGCAAGGGTGGAGCTTTGATGAGCTACAGCTCATTAGCCACAAAGAAATCAGCCGATGTGTGTCATACAAATTATGTTTGTTTGACTGCACCTACTTTACCTTTAAAGCTAAAGATGTGAACAGAGCATAGAATAAGATTCAGTACAATAGATGATGATGATTGATGAGTTTATTTTTATTAAATTGTGGGAAAGCCTGTTGGGTGTGGTGGACTACTTGTGTAGACATGCCCAAAATAGACATATGATGCATGAAATGTAAATGTGTGTACACAAAATTTAAAATGTAAATTTAGTTTTTGCTTTTTCTGGTCTCTCTAACAAACAATTTGTAATTATGATCTCCTCCCCAGATCTGTGCCTCGATACAATCCTGTCTCTGAGGTCCACAGACAATTCCTCAATTCAACGAAACTTCTTTCACTTTGTGATTGTCGTGTATTGTTGTAGAATTTTTCAGAAAATAATGAATTTAATCCATTTTGGACAAATTAGCAAATAATATGCTAAATGAAATAATGAACACTGTCATGGGTTTGTTAGCATGCTGATGTCAACATTAAGCACAGTACAGAACTCCTAACATAGCTGGAGACTCAAAGTGTTGTGAACTGAGTTTGGCTCATGGTTATGTGTTGTTTTAATTTCCCAATTATATCCCAATAATGTAATGACAACACCACAATAACAGGAAGGTTGTTGTATTTTGCAGGCAATTTATTTTGTGTTTGCAAATGACAGTGAGAGATTAAAGTATTTCAAATGCACAAAAGCACAATCAGCAGCTGGTTAGTGTAGTGATAAGGTCCCGGGAGACTGAGCTTAGAATCCCAGCTGTGGCCTACGTCCGGTACGGGTCCTTAGGCAAGACCCCTTACACTTCCTCCATCCTGCTTGCCCTTGTAAGTTTCTTTAGATAAAATTGTAAATGTAAAAGCATCATCACCACCAATGAACATCTGGAAACTGACATCCAATCTTCATCTTGTACATTTATCACATATTGACTTGTTTTAATCCTTATTGATAAGATGAAAACAGGTATTGTGTCTTTATTCCAGTAGTTTATTGGTCTTTGAATGGTGCTGTAAACCAAGTTATGTTACACATACAACCAAATATCTTTGTTAGATTCAGATTCTTCACAGTAGGTAAATATCATAGTCTGTATACATCAGTAGGATGTATACTAATTTTGCTGTATTATAATAGTTTGGTTACAAATGGTCGAGAGCATCCATCCCAGTGTCATTCCAGCGCCTGCCAAATATCCATTACCAAGCCACGACAGACCACCCGCTCCTACAGTGATGACATTACATTTGAGAAATCTCAAAAGACTATTATCTGTTATTGTCAAATTTTTTCAGTACTGTAGAGCAAACCCACCACCTACAGTCTATAGATTCTTACTCATTTAACCTTTTCTTCTATAGGAATGTCCAGTTAAGGCATCTGCTCTTTGGCACATTTTTTATTTATTCGTATTGACAGACTGGAGACAGATGTTCACTAAGACAATAAGATGTAAGTTAATAAAGCTTTCAGTTATTTACCTATAGACTGCAAAATTGCCACCAGACCTCCTGTTGCAACTCCTCCTCCATTAAAAACTGCAAACCATGCCATTAGTTTGGCAGCAATGGAGCCTGCTGCTATTCCAGCTGAGGTGAAACCCAGACCAGCCACAATAGCAGGAGTCAGCACCACAGTCGCTGCACCTCCTGGATAAGAACATAGGCACAGTTAGCAAGTACATTTACTCAAATACTGCATTTAATCAATCAGTTTTCAGGTACTTTTTTACTTATACTTTACTATATTTATTTTACCTTGTTAGTTATTTTGCTGATTCTTAAGACAAATATAATCCATGTTTTACTTCCTCCTGTAGTTTTAGTCATCGGCTCAGGAGCTTTAACTGTCCAGGTGACTGCTGATGACCTTGCTAGAACCTTATGAGTTTTTTTTTTTTTATCAGACCCAGAACACTAACAATGTAGCGTGTTCTTTCAGCTCGATGCTACTCAACATTTGATGCTGCGTCACACACACACATACACACACACCAGAGAGACAGAGAGTGGAGCGAAATAAGGAACTGCTGTGTAAAAACACTTCACACCCTGAGGCTGTTGTTACAGGTACCTAACTAGCACAGATTGCTTATTGTTTCTGCTGTAACAAATGACAACTACACTGTTTTTTTTACAGAAGGACAGTCTCTTGATATCTTACCTGCGCCTGTGACAATGACCTTACCTGATAATAAAATGTAAAAAGGCAAAAACAAAAAGACATTATTCATAATGAAATGGCCCAAGTACTATTTGCTATTAAATTTGTTAATTGTAAATCTTTTGTAACAATATTTTAAAATAAAAATATATATTTATATATAAATAAACTCACAGATTTCTTGCCAGTCAGCTTCCATAGTGGCAGTCGTCTGAGTCTGAGAGGAAACTGAAAGGAGAGTGTATTTGGTTGATACAGCTGCCTGATGACGTGAGGACCGGTATCATTTCTGACAAACTGAAACTTACTAACAACTGAAATAAAATGCTACTATTTAACTTTAATTACTCCTTTCAATCAAATATTGAACCATTCTAGGTCATATTTAATGTTTGGTTATTACATTTGACAAAAACCTGCACAGTCTCAGAGGTGTTAGATAAATTAACTTGAATGGATTTTGGTCTCTGTCTCCCCCTAATGTGAAAAGCAAGGATCATTTTGGTCAGTGGAAGACGATACCCAGTGAATAGTTCACTGACAGCCTGGTCTCTCTGTCTTTTTACTAAGTGTCAGACCATAGGAAGTTAAAGTCTTCCCTGCTCTACAACCAGCTGGTATCTGGTCTAATTATATGAGTCAGTGATGCTGAATCACACACAACGGAGATGATTAAAACCAGAGCAGTACAACAGTCCCAGTTACAAAGAAATTGTAAGTATTGTTATTTTTTAAAGGCTAATGTAATGTGAAAAGGGAACAGTAGAAATTTGATCTTTTGGCAAACAGTGACACGAATATGAGTATTTATACAGGTCTAACACTCAAAAGTGATCTAGTTAAAAATTTTGCCAGCTGACAAACAGCCACCACTTCTCTTCCTTTAACAACTGCAGCAACTTACAACAGTTTAGTGGCAATGGAGCCTGCTGCTGTTCCAGCTGAAGTGGAACTTAGAACAACAGACCTGTTAAATTACTTCACCATGTGATGTGTTTCTCAAGAAATAAAACTATATCAGAAACCTAACAAAAGGGGGAGACATGGAGCCGTATAACTTTGATGAGCAAGTTCACAAAACACAGTCTCACATTGAAATCATTATAAAAAACTGCATTTTGTGTTTACTCTGTTATATTTGTGTGATATTAAAATGTGCTTGATGATCAAAATCAAGTGTGTCAAATATGCAGAAATATCAGCATCAGTTTTTGCAACCACGTTTTCTGGATCAGGAGGAGCTAGATAGCTCTTCATGAGTTTTAGAAACAAAAAATGCAAAATATAATTTGTTGAATTAATGAAGTTGTGTTGTTTAAGCATAGAAAACATCAGGACAAATAAGATTAATGTGCTTGTTCAAAGCATAGACTTTGTCTAAGTAATTTAAGAGAACATGACCCTGATAGATTTGCGCAACACGTACTAAGATAATTGTTATTGATGAGCACTTATTGTTTTTCTTTCCTTCTTTGTCACCCTATCCATCCGAACAATTCACAAGTTACATATTATAGGATACTTTGCTGTCTGGATAAAGCAATCCATTCAAACTACCGGTAACCTTAAACCAGAGATGTTTTCTTTTTTCAGGAACAATGCATAGTGATCGTTGTCATATACCAGCGGTCACTAACAGGCGGACCGACAACAATCCAAACTGAATGTTTTGATTCAAAATTTAGCGGGACACCTTAAATTTGTGAAATGTGATATTTACAGTAGTTATTTAGTGGAAGCGAGAACGCATTGGCCAATTGAATGCGAGTTGAGCCATCCCACATGACTTCACTTAGCCAATCGAGTCTGTGGATCACAGACGGGAAAATTAGAGACTCAACAGAAGTTGAGAGAAAGTTTGAGGTTGGAAAGGAATTAATAAAGAAAGAGACAGAGAGGAGAGATACAGACGATAGAGATGAGAGATACAGATGATAGAGAGGAGAGATACAGACGACAGAGAGGAGAGATACAGACGATAGAGAGGAGAGATACAGACGACAGAGAGGAGAGATACAGACGATAGAGATGAGAGATACAGATGATAGAGAGGAGAGATACAGACGACAGAGAGGAGAGATACAGATGATAGAGAGGAGAGATACAGACGACAGAGAGGAGAGATACAGACGACAGAGAGGAGAGACACAGATGATAGAGAGGAGAGATACAGACGACAGAGAGGAGAGATACAGATGATAGAGAGGAGAGATACAGACGACAGAGAGGAGAGATACAGACGACAGAGAGGAGAGATACAGATGATAGAGAGGAGAGATACAGATGATAGAGAGGAGAGATACAGACGACAGAGAGGAGAGATACAGACGACAGAGAGGAGAGATACAGATGATAGAGAGGAGAGATACAGATGATAGAGAGGAGAGATACAGACGACAGAGAGGAGAGATACAGATGATAGAGAGGAGAGATACAGATGATAGAGAGGAGAGATACAGATGATAGAGAGGAGAGATACAGACGACAGAGAGGAGAGATACAGATGATAGAGAGGAGAGATACAGACGACAGAGAGGAGAGATACAGACGACAGAGAGGAGAGATACAGACGACAGAGAGGAGAGATACAGATGATAGAGAGGAGAGGCAAACGTTGAGAAAAGGGACTGTGAGACTGAAAAAAGAAGTGGACAGGGAAAAGAGAGTTTTTAATCCAGAATGGACAGACTACCCACTCAAATCTGAAGTGGGATCACAGAAAGTTTCTAGTCTCAGAGCCCAGTATGACCAGTCCACCAGGATCTTGAGCCACATGCTCAATTCGATGTTACATAACATAACACAACATAATAAATTTGTCAAGATTTTTTAATTGTACTGAATTAATTTGATTTGACAGTCAAGTATTGATTACATGCAGGCTACTTAATAATATATTGCGGTAAATAGTTAAATATTATAATCTTCTGGACCTTTGCTTCCAAAAAATTTGTTTAACCGGACCTCTTTAAATTTTAGTTGAATACCCCTGAAATAGACTGTATTGTTTAATAGACATTAAGGAGTTTGACTTATCATCATGTCGGTGAGTGGTGAAACATTTCGACCTAACAAGAAGGAAGTCCAGTTGCCATCACTCAACTTCCAGATGACTTATAGTTATGTGTTTTTCTTATCTCTTGATTGGTAAAACTAACACAATACCAAAAACACAATGACAGATTGTTTTATTTTGTGTTTAAACAGAACAGTATTTCAAATGCACATAAACATCATCATTATATGGATTCATCAGAACTAACAAGCATCTGGAAATTTACATCCAAGCTGCATCTTTCACATTTATCACATATAGATTTCGTAATGACAACATGAAGACAGGCATCATGTCCTTATTGCAGCAGTATATTGGATGATGCTGTAAGCTGATACATGATGAAATATTTTTGTTTATAGCATAATATCCTATGTGCCAGAGAGGCACCCTTAATGCAGCTACCCAAAAAAAATGTTAAGAATGTTATATTAAGACTAGACTGATAATAGACATTTATGCACTAAGCAATAGCCAGAAATAGGCAAGAATTTTAAAAAGAGAGAAACAAGTGGTAAATTAATTGTTATAAATCCAGCTAATAATTCTGTATCTATATAAAGTGATTACATTATGTTTGTTTCTGCCATCATCTGTACCCTGCATCTCTATGGGTTTTTCTCAGGGCGTGGCACGAGACATGCCAGCTTGCCCTCCTCCATCGCTGCCTCAAGATGTTCCCTTTGGTCATCAAAAAAGATGTGGGGGTTGATCATCTTAATCAAGGGACCTTTGGAAGACCCACTCAGAAAGTAGGCCTGGTCTGTGCCCAGACCCCATGTCTTCAGAGTGTTTAAAGCTCTGTATCCAGGGTTGCCTGAATTGCGAGCTGTCAACAGGCAAGTTAGAATGGGGCAGTGTTCACGCTTATTGTTGTCATAAAACTTCCTCTGCAGTCTTTTTAAAGCCTCTAGAAAGACCTTCAATGGGCCCTGTGTGGAAGAGAGGAGAATAAATAACAGTGGAATAGGAGCAAGAAAATAAAGTCATGATAATAATTCATGCATATATTTTTAAACTGTGTATTCTAATAGGTGAGAATTGAGTTCAAGATATCTGAGTGATATGATAATGAACACACAAGAGATGAACAGTTGGAGACGTTACAAGGTTGTGTAGCTACTGTAAATATGGCAGAAAGTCACTGACTACATACTTCAGTCATTGGGATGTCAACTTTTTCACCCTCATGCTTTAAGAAATTTTCCAGCCCGGTTTCAGTGACACACTCAGACTCATCAGAGAACAGGACAGCATCCCCATCAAAGACAACACACAGTGGAAGATTTGGCGTCTCCGACTCTTGCAGGATTGAGTTGAACACACTAGCAGCTGCTATACCTGAAGTAGAGGCATTAATTCCTATTAAATTAATTAATTTAATAATTAATTAATTAACTATACAGAGTGCTCTTCAAGTTAGTGTTATCAGAGAGTAGAGTAGTAACATAACATACAGCACAATTTGTTGAATACTCTTTTTAAACTTACCTGCATTCACTGCTTCGTGAATCTTAAACCCTGTTTTAGCAGACAGGTATAAATGGGTTTTGTTTTTCAGTAATTCAGCTATGAGGTTCTCTCCACTCACAAGGGAGCTCACAATTAGTTCGTTGAGCTCTGCAAACAAGAATGAATGGCAAATGCATTGACCAGGCAAAATTAAATTACAGGTGACAATCGAACAGGTTAAATACATGTGTTGCTTATCAAACCTGTGCAAAATAATTTGGATGAATCACAAACTTACGTTTTTTCTTGATGGTTTCTTTAAGAGATTGGTCTGATGAGTTGTCATTGATGAGTATGACTCTAAAGAGCTCCTTAGTTTCAGGGAAATGCTCTTTAATTTTAGCATTCGCTGCCTCCAGAGCCTGAGTGCAAAACAATTTTTATGAAAAAAAAAAAAACTAGACTCTGACTTTAATCTAAATAAGTCTACTGAGAACTAAAGTGAGTCTGCTGTATGTTGGTGTGCGTAAATGCAAATATGTGTCTCTGTTAATCCACTGATTTGTGAATACGAGTTTGTGTGTGGGTGTGTGTGTGTGTGTGTGTGTGTGTGTGTGTGTGTGTGTGTGTGTGGGTGTGTGTGCGTGCATGTGTGAGTAAATATTTGTGGTTTCTGTGTATTATAGCCTATACTATACTATATTCTCAAATTGTTCCCTCCACACAATCTGACCTTGACAAAGGAGAAGACAGGGCCAGGCTCCCTGCTTTGCAAATCAAAGAGGAGTTCTGATGTTATGGCAATGGTGACGGGAGTCTCTGGATCAGACTGGAGAAGGAAAAGCAAACAATACTTACAATACTTGATATTTGAACCGTAACTTGGAATAACTTACAGCTTTTCTTAGCAACATTTTGACTTGCTCTGAACAACAATAAAAAGTAACATGTTGATTGAATTATAACTAGATTGAAATTACTCTAGCGTTTTCGACTACAACTAAAAAAAAAAGGCTCTGTAATTTGATTTGATTTATTAGATCTAAATCTCTATTATCACAAGTAGCAGCAAAAAAAAGAACCATTTTAACTTCATTAACACACAAGTTTCTCTCAATTTGTTGAAGAATCTTCCTTTTGCTCAATTTTTAAATCAGTTTAAAGCCATGGCAGTTTCTTTTTGTTGAGATTGAAGTCAAAATTAAAATAAATAAATAAATTAAATTGCATGTCTAGATTAAAGTTGAAATTTCGAGAATGAAGTTGAATTAACTGAATCCACTACCAGCTTTAACGCATAGTGTCAACAAAATGCCCTGTGAGCCTTTAGAGGATAAATCTACTCAAGACATTTTGTGACGCTATGTGTTAAAGCTGGTCGTAGATTAATTCTCTTCATTTCAATTTTATTTTAAAAATTTAAACTTCATTTTGACCTAAAAACTTCCTAATACTCAGTCGTAAGTAATCAAGTTAATTTCTTTACCATTTTCCCTTTTTTGCTGCTGCTGCGACTTCTTCCAGAGCTGATCAAATGTTGATTGTTGATTGTTGAACTCAATGTACTGTTGGACAGTTCCCCAGTGTTTCTCTTTTATACCCTCCTTTTGTTTTGTTTCGCTTTCTTTCAGATTAGTAACTGGAATCAGTGTAAGACTCAATCACCTGGTCACCTGTTATACCAGTTGGACAATGTTGAGCCTGTCTGTCAGCCTTTATGAAATGATGATGACTGGATCTTGCTAGTCAGCTCTTAACTAATCAGCTGATGATGAAGAATTAACTATAGTTTTAAATATCGATTAGGTACTTTTTTGTTGTCTGTATAGAGATTGGATTAATTGCTGCCACTCTTTGTCAGCAGTTGCATCATCATGTTGATGTCAACCTGTCACTGTTGGACCAGAGAAGAGTCAATCAAGCAATAGATGATGAATCAAGCACATTTTAACATCACACAAATATAACAGAGTAAATACAAAATGCAGTTTTTTCATAATGATTTCAATGTGACACTGTGTTTTGTGAACTTGCTCATCAAAGTTACACGGCTCTATGTCTTTCCCTTTAGTCAGGCTTCTGTTATAGTTTCATTTCTTAAGAAACACATCACCTGGTGAATTAATTTAACATATCTGTTGTTCTGGGTCCCCACAGGGGCCAAGACCCCTGTATCTTGTGGAAAGAGACAAGACCAATTATTATAGTGCTCTATGTATTAATATTCATCAACCTGTTTCTAAAAGAATGTTTCATATTACAAAATGTTTTTTCAGAATTATAGAAATGTGACAAACTACATCATACTCAGTGACAGCTTTTTTGAAATGAATGAAACTCTACATTTATGAACAGCACTTGAGTAACAGAGACATGCTTGGTGTACAAATTATGAATATAGTCTGGAATTCACAACCTGGGCCTGTCTACCGGGAGCTCATGCAACTGTGCACTTTGGCTAAGAAAAGATTGTGATATCAGTTAAATGAGAATAAACTGTCTGAGTGAGTCTTGACAGTTTCTCAACATTGAATCAGACCTTTATTCACTTTAACTAAGTCCTAGTATATAGTTGTATGATGTTTGTTTCATGTCATGTATTGTTTGTCACATATAATTGAAGATGAACGGATGTTATAAGTCAGCTGGTATCTGGTCTAATTATATGAGTCAGTGATGCAGAATCCTACACAGAGAAGATAATGAAAACCAGAGTAACCTGCAGTACAACAGTCCTGGTCACAAAGAAAAACATTTTCTAAAGCCATCATAAGCAATCACAGAGTATTAACAATAGTCTCCAGCACTCCTATGACACAAAATGAAGTAGTTAATAGTTGATGCTGCGTCACACACGTACACACACACACACCAGAGAGACCAGAATCAGAAACTGCTGCGCAAAGACACTTCACACCCTGAGGCTGCTCTAACAGGTTTTCGAACCTTAGGTTCTCTCAGCTCTGCAAACCCAATGAACAATATTTGTATTTACATGAGCAGAAAGACAGAAAAGTGTGTTTTTGAATATGGTATTTTTTTATTTCTACTTTGAAACAGAAATGCTTGGTTTCAATAAATGGGCTGTGATTTTCTCAGCATTGACGTGCGCATACAGAACAGCTGAGCAACAATGTTGATGAACAACTAAACTACAAAAGAGAACAGACAAGGCAAGAAAAAGGGAGACAATGAACTCTCCACACCTAAGTAGCATAAACATGGACTTGAATAAATGAATACAACTTTTATTAAATGTCTTTAAAAAGGAAAATATGTAAACAAAAAGAACCACAATGGGGTTATTAGGGTTGAATAATCCCTTGGACTGATGTTTATTTAGTTATAATGTAGTTATAAAAGTCGATTCAACCATTGAAAAGTGGTTAATACATGGTCTAGATCAGCGGTCACTAACAGGCGGACTGTGGTCCGGATCCGGACCCAGAAACTGTCCCATACGGACCCAGAGCTACAAACCAAACCGAATGTTTAGATTCAAAATTTAGCGGGACTCCTTAAATTTGTGAAATGTGATATTTACAGCAGTTATTTAGTGGACGCGGGAACGCATTGGCCAATTGAATGCAAGTTAAGCCATCCCACGTGACTTCACTTAGCCAATGGAGTCTGTGGATCACAGGCGGGAAAATTAGAGACTCAACAGAAGATGAGAGAAAGTTTGAGGTTGGAAAGGAATTAATAAAGAAAGAGACAAAGAGGAGAGATACAGACGATAGAGAGGAGAGATACAGACGACAGAGAGGAGAGATACAGACGATAGAGACACAAATGTTGAGAAAGGGACTGTGAGACTGAAAAAGGAAGAAATAAGTATAAAAAATGTCCAAAAAGTGGACAGGGAAAAGAGAGACATGCTCAGTTTGATGTTTGATTTGACAGTCAAGTATTAATTACATGCAGGTTTCTTAATAATATATCACAGTAAAAAGTTAGACATTATAATCCTCTGGACCTTTGCTTTCAAAAAAATTGTTTAACCGGACCTCTTTAAATTTTAGTTCAATACCCCTGATCTACACCAACTCAACGTACTGTTGGACAGTTCCCCAGTGTTTCTCTTTATACCCTCCTTTTGTTTTGTTTCACTTTCTTTCAGATGAGTAACTGGAATCAGTGTAAGACTCAATCACCTGTTCTCCTGTTATACCATGTTGGACAATGTTGAGCCAGTCTGTCAATCTTTATGAAATGATGATGACTGGATCTTGCTAGTCAGCTCTTAACTAATCAGCTGATGATGAAGAATTAACTATAGTTTGAAATATCTATTAGGTACTTTTTTGTCGTCTGTATAGAGATTGGATTAATTTCTGCCACTCTTTGTCAGCAGTTGCAGAGACATCATCATGTTGATGTCAACCTGTTACTGTTGGACCAGAGAAGAGTCAATTAAGCAATAGATGATGAATCAAGCACATTTTAACATCACACAAAAATAACAGAGTAAATACAAAAATGCAGTTTTTTCACAATGATTTCAATGTGAGACTGTGTTTTGTGAACTTGCTCATCAGAGTTATACGGCTCCATGTCTCCCCCTTTTGTTAGGTTTCTGATATAGTTTTATTTCTTGAGAAACACATCACCTGGTGAATTAATTCAACACATCTGTTGTTCTGGGTTCCACTTCAGCTGGAACAGCAGCAGGCTCCATTGCTACTAAACTGTTCTAAGTTACTGCTGCAATGATGATGATGATGATGATTAAGGTTACTAGTCAGCTAGTAGTTAGTCAGCTCCATATCAGAAAGACAGAAAACTGTGTTTTTGAAATGCTTGGTTTAATCAAATGCAGTTTCACGTGCACATACAGAACAGCTGAGCAACAATGTTGATGAACAACTAAATTACAAAAGAGAACAGACTGAACTCTCCACACATAAGTAGCATAAACATGGACTTGAATAAATGAATACAACTTTTATTAAATGTCTTTAAAAAGGAAAATATGTAAACAAAAATTTTAAATATAAAATACATTCATATACACGGAATAAACAACCACATGTTCAACATAGACTACACATACCAACAACATGCCGTGCTGACAAACACTAAAGGAAACAATACTGAGAAAAAAAGGCACCAGTTTAAAACACTTAAACATGTGAAGCAAGCAGGAAAGTGGTAAAACTGTATAAATCCAAATGGAGATTCTGCATAAAGTGACTAACTGAACATCTGAGTAGCACAGATTCGACTCCATCTTTACCAAAAATACACTTAAAAATTCACTTGATGTTTCCTTGTCTGTAATAAAAGAAGAAATAATGTTTGGAATTTGCATATTTGTTTTTATCTCAGTCATATTTGGTTAATAAGTTATTTTAAACGTATAGTTTATTTTCATAGACATTTTTAATGAAGTTTGTGAAAATATATAGATACAGAAAATAATACAGAAGCTTGTTGATGTGTGAGATAAATTTCATACTGCAGATTTTATCCACAAACAGCGCTGAAAACCACTGTCTCATAAGGCAATCTTTATAAAGAGTTAGTAAGTTGTAACTCATTTATTTACTATTTTAACAGTATTTACTTTAAATAATATAATTTTAAGCCATTAGTGTTAAATCAATCATAGGAACCACAATGGGGTTATTAGGGTTGAATAATCCCTTGGACTGATGTTTATTTAGTTATAGGCTAATGTAGTTATAAAAGTCGATTCAGCCATTGAAAAGAGGTTAATACATGGTCTAATAGACTGTATTGTTCAATAGAAATTAAGGAGTTTGACTTATCATCATGTCGGTGAGTGGTGAAACTTTTCAACCTAACAAGAAGGAAGTCCGGTTGCCATCACTCAACTTCCAGATGACTTATAGTTGTGTGTTTTTCTTATCTCTTGATTGGTATAACTAACACAATACCAAAAACACAATAACAGGATGTTTTATTTTGGGTTTAAATAGAAAAGTATTTCAAATGCACAAAAACATCATCATTATATCGATTCATCAGAACTAACAAGCATCTGGAAATTTACATCCAAGCTGCATCTTTCACATTTATCACATATAGATTTCGTAATGACAACATGAAGAGAGGCATCATGTCCTTATTGCAGCAGTATATTGGATGATGCTGTAAGCTGATACATGATGAAATATTTTTGTTTATAGACATATATTTAAGTATAGTATAGCATGAAATCCTGCATCCTTGCATAATCCACATTACCTTCTAGCAATAAAAGCAACAGCAGCAAAATGCTAGATTAAAAATTAGGGCCAGACAGGCACCATTAATGCAGCTACCCAAAAAAATGCCCCAAACCAATTTCAAGCTTTCCCAAAAAAGCTTATGTATAATTATTTAGGCATTTAAACCAAAATTACCATAACTTTATTAATAATGTAATTAGTTAATAACACTCAAAGGCTAGACTGACAATAGACATTTATGCACTGAGCAATACATTTTAAAAAGAGAGAAACAAGTGGTAAATTGATTGTTATAAATCCAGCTAATAATTCTGTATCTATATAAAGTGATTACATTATGTTTGTTTCTGCCATCATCTGTACCCTGCATCTCTATGGGTTTTTCTAAGGGCGTGGCACGAGACATGCCAGCTTGCCCTCCTTCATCGCTGCCTCAAGATGTTTCTTCTGGTCGTCAAAAAAGATGTGGGGGTTGATCATCTTAATCAAGGGACCTTTGGAAGTCCCATTCAGAAAGTAGGCCTGGTCTGTGCCCAGACCCCATGTCTTCAGAGTGTTTAAAGCTCTGTATCCGGCATTGCCTGCATTGCGAGATGTCAACAGGTAAGTTAGAATGGGGCAGTGTTCACGCTTATTGTTGTCATAAAACTTCCTCTGCAGTCTTTTTAAAGCCTCTAGAAAGACCTTCAAAGGGCCCTGTGTGGAAGAGGGGAGAATAAATAACAGTGAAATACGAGCAAGGAAAAGGATAATGATAATAATTCATGTTTAATTTTTTGTGTAATCTAATAGGTGAGAATTGAGTTCAATATATCTAAGTGATATGATAATGAACACACAAGAGATGAACAGTTTAGGACATTAGTTAGTTGTGTAGCTACTTTAAGTGTAAATATGGCAGAAAGTCACTGTCTGCATACTTCAGTCATTGGGATGTCAACATTTTCGTCCTCATGCTTAAAGAAATTTTCCAGCCCGGTTTCAGTGACACACTCAGACTCATCAGAGAACAGGACAGCATCCCCATCAAAGACAACACACAGTGGAAGATTTGGCGTCTCCGACTGTTGCAGGGTTGAGTTGAACACACTAGCAGCTGCTATACCTGAAGTAGAGGCATTAATTCCTATTAACACTGAGTCGTAGCAAGACGTACAACTATATCGTGTGCTCTTCAAGTTAGTGTTATCAGAGAGTAAAATAGTAACATAACATACACTACATCTTGTTGGATACTCTTTTTAAACTTACCTGCATTCACTGCTTCGTGAATCTTAAACCCTGTTTTAGCAGACAGGTATAGATGGGTTTTGTTTTCCTTTAATTTAGCTATGAGGTTCTCTCCACTCACAGGGGGCCACACAATTAGTTTGTCGAGCTCTGCAAACAAGACACATTTCATGCATGACAATCGAACAGGTTAAAAACATGTGTTACTTATGAAACCTATGCAAAATAATTTGGGGGAATCACAAACTTACGTGTTTTCTTGAGGGTTTCTTTAAGAGATTTGTCTGATGAGTTGTCATTGATGAGGATGACTCTAAAGAGCTCCTTAGTTTCAGGGAAATGCTCTTTAATTTGAGCATTCGCTGCCTCCAGAGCCTGAGTGCAAAACAATTTTTATGAAATAAAAAAAAACGGACTCTGACTTTAATCTAAATAAATCTACTGAGAACTAAAGTGAGTCTGCTGTATGTTGGTGTGCGTAAATGCAAATATGTGTCTCTGTTAATCCACTGATTTGTGAATACGAGTTTGTGTGTGTGTGTGTGAGTAAATATTAAGTATATACACTCTGACCTTGACAAAGGAGAAGACAGGGCCAGGCTCCCTGCTTTGCAAATCAAAGAGAAGTTCTGATGTTATGGCAACGGTGACGGGAGTCTCTGGATCAGACTGGAGAAGGAAAAGCAAACAATACTTACAATACTTGATATTTGAACCGTAACTTGGAATAACTTACAGCTTTTCTTAGCAACATTTTGACTTGCTCTAAACAACAATAAAAAGTAACATGTTGATTTAATTATAACTAGATTGAAATGACTCTAGCGCAGGGGTGTCAAACTCAATTGCACAGGGGGCCAAAATCCAAAACACACTTTAGGTCGCGGGCCGAACAGGATAAACATTTATTGAACACACTAAAACTTTTAAAACCTAACTTTTTTTAACATAAACCTTAAATAACTTATACTATTTTGCTCTCTATAAAAATATATCCTGTCTAAATTATACAAGTTAGAAATAAAGTAAACATTAAAAGAACAAACATTCAAATTTCTTTAATCTTATGTCATTTTATATAAAAAATAAACTTACATTTTAAATATCCCAAAAGATTTTACTCTCCATAAAAATATATCCTGTCAAAATTATACAAATTCAAAATGTGAACATGCTGCATAACAAAACCTGGAAATATAAATAAAATTTGTGCTTTTCAGCAATAACAAATCAAATCATTCAGTCTTTGCTCTTCAGTCATTTTATCAGAGCTGCATCTGTTTTTGTCAACAAGTTATTTTATATTTGGTGTGAGGTTCTGTGTTGTGGAGATTCTCAGGATGGACTGCAGGTTCTCACCAGTGAGACGACTCCTGTGTGCTGTTTTGTTAGTCTTCATCACTGAGAACAGCTTCTCACTAAGATTTGTTCTACCAAACATAAACAAGGTTCGAGCCTCATGTGGACGGAGCTGGGACATTTCTGTGGGAATGGAGTGAATAAACTGTGCGGGTCCTGCAGTGTCCTACTTTACCTTCAGTCATTACACTGCAGCTCAATCAGCTCCATCTGAATCTGCACAGGTGAAGTTTACACATCGGCGGCAAAATTATTTTCTTGTTTGTCAAAGTCACCAAAGCTCCGTGTGAACTCAGTTTATCATCAAAGTGCGTATTTCTGAACACAGTTGTAACGATGTGGTTCAACATTACTTGGCATCCTGAGGACCAGCTTCATAATAACCTGCAGCATCATAAACTAGACTTGTTTAACGCGGAATGTGTTTGGCAAGGCAGCTGAAGCGCTGCATTATGGGATCTGTAGTTTATTGTGTTACCAGCGCTTCATATCGCCGGGACATTAATAACAATAATATAGAAATGATCTCGCGGGCCAGATATAATTACACGCCGGGCCGGATGTGGCCCGCGGGCCTTGACTTTGACATATGGGCTCTAGCGTTTTCGACTATAACTAAAAAAAGGCTTTACAATTTATTAGATCTAAATCTGTATTATCACATATAGAACCATTTGAAGATCATCAACACACGTTTCTCTCAATTTATTTAAGAATCTTCCTTTTGCTCTTCTTCTTTTTTTTATTCTTTGTGTTGAGATTAAAGCCAAAATATCTAAAAAAACATTTGAATTACACGTCTAGATTAAACACAAAGTGTCAACAAAATGCCCTGTGAGCCTTTAGAGGATAAATCTACTCAAGACATTTTGTGACGCTATGTGTTAAAGCTGGTCGTAGATTAATTCTCTTCATTTCAATTTTTATTCTCAAAATTTAAACTTTAATTTTGACAAAAAACGTTCTAATATTTGTCGTAAGTAATCAAGTTAATTTCTTTACCATTTTCCTTTTTTTATTCCGCTGCTTCCAGATCTGGTCAAATGTTGATTGTTGTAACAACTCTCTACCGGCGTCAGCTGGAAAAGAAGCAAGCTGTAACTTGCTGCTGCAATGATGATGATGATGATGATGATGATGGTGATGATGGTGATGATTAAGGTACTTAGTCAGCTCCATATTCCGGTGTTTGTTGTTACCTTGTAGCTTGTTGCTACTCAACACACACCCGAGAGAGTGGCGTGAAATCAGGAACTGCTGCATAAACAACGACTTCACACCCTGAGGCTGCTGTAACAGGTAGTCTGACGTTAAGATCTCTCAGCTCTGCAAACCCAAAGAACAATATTTGTATTTACATGAGCAGAAAGACAGAAAACTGTGTTTATGAATTCAGTAACTTTTTATTTCCTCTGTGAAACAGAAATGCTTGGTTTAATCAAATGCAGTTTCACGTGCACATACAGAACAGCTGAGCAACAATGTTGATGAACAACTAAATTAAAAAAGAGAACAGACTGAACTCTCCACACATAAGTAGCATAAACATGGACTTGAATAAATGAATACAACTTTTATTAAATGTCTTTAAAAAGGAAAATATGAACAACAAAAATTTTAAATATAAAATACATTCATATACACGGAATAAACAACCACATGTTCAACATAGACTATACATACCAACAACATGCCATGCTGACAAACACTAAAGGAAACAATACTGAGAAAAAAAGGCACCAGTTTAAAACACTTAAACATGTGAAGCAAGCAGGAAAGTGGTAAAACTGTATAAATCCAATTGGAGATTCTGCATAAAGTGACTAACTGAACATCTGAGTAGCACAGATTCGACTCCATCTTTATCAAAAATACACTTAAAAAGTCACTTGATGTTTCCTTGTCTGTAATAAAAGAAGAAATAATGTTTGGAATTTGCATAATTTTTTATCTCAGTCATATTTGGATCAAGTTATTTTAAACGTATAGTTTATTTTCATAGACATTTTTAATGAAGTTTACTAAAATATATAGATACAGAAAATAATACAGAAGCCTGTTGATGTGTGAGGTAAATTTCATACTGCAGATTTTATCCACAAACAGCGCTGAAAACCACTGTCTCATAAGGCAATCTTTATAAAGAGTTAGGAAGTGTAACTCATTTATTTACTATTTTAACAGTATTTACTTTAAATAATATAATTATTCAATCATAGGAACCACAATGGGGTTATTAGGGTTGAATAATCCCTTGGACTGATGTTTATTTAGTTATAATGTAGTTATAAAAGTTGATTCAGCCATTGAAAAGAGTTTAATACATGTTCTCGATCCTTAGCAGCCCTTTTCTGCATCTTACACAGTAAAGCAGTTCAGTCCATCAGTCAAAGGGATTCTTTACACAAACAATCTAATTACGGAGCTGTAAAGCTTTAGCAAATCTGTTAATTAGTGTTTAACAAAGACATTAGACCATCATAAATCCTCATCATAGATTAGTACTTCTTTTTGAAAAGATAATTTAATGACCAATGGCCTAAAATGTTAATTAAATTATTTTATGCTATTATCACATATAATCATATATCTGTCCATTTCCACAACACTTAATACCTACATCTTCTAGCCACAGCCACTGAATGCCAAATATAATGTCTCTTGAGTCTCCTGACACCCTGCACCATGCTGTCCCAGCTACTTGGGTGCTGAGAGGACAGGCTCTCTGTCCTTTATTACTTTCTTCGTAACTCTCTGAGCTATCCCATAGGGCACATGGCACGCAACTGTCCCCATTTCTGCTGCTCCCTCCACATGAAACATCTGATCGTCAAAGAAGATGTGCGGCCTGATCTTCTCCAGCATGGGGCCTTTGGGTGCACCTGCCAGAAAAAGAGCCTCGTCAATCTCCAGACCCCACGAGCGCAGAGTTTTCAGGGCCCTGGTACCAGAACTGGCTGCGCTGCGAGCCGTCACCAGGTAGGTCCGGATGGGGCAGTCCATGCGCTGGCCTTTGCCGTAAAACCTCTTCTGCAGCTTTCCCAATGCCTCCAAGAAGCCTTTCAATGGCCCCTGCAAAAACAAGGAGAGAATACTAAGCCCAGAGGCTGTTTTTCACATTTCATCACCTTAAGTGTGAATAAATGAAGTTAATGTACTAAATGCACTAGCTGATCGTGGTCATTGTGTGTATACGGTACATGGTCCAGTGGCTTGTTCTCGTGGGCCTTCTCGTGCTCAAAGAACTTGTCCAGTCCATGAGCCTTGTAAATGCGTTCCGACTCATCAGAGAAGAGGACAGCATCACCGTCAAAGGCAACACGCAGCTGAGTATCCGACACCTCCTTCATCCTCTCTGGAGTAAACATGGTGGCTGCAGCTATACCTGGTTCACACACAGTATTTCAAGCACACGGAGTAGGAGCTCACCTTCCACAGTTTGTTTCAGAGACTACTATTGTCTGTAATATGAAGCTCTCTCACCTTCCTCCAGAGCTTCTCTAACTTTGACCGGGTCAGCAGACAGGTAAAGGTTTGTGTGATAGGCCTTCAGGTACCCTATGGGGCTGTTTCCCCCAGTCATGCAGAAGCGCTCGATGAACAGCTCTGCAGGGAAATGAATGTGAAAAGCTCAGCTACGACATCACTACACTGTAATATTCAGTCGTAGAAAAGTAAGTAGTACAGGTGATTGCTGTGTGCATCTGGCATCTGGAGGCATGACAGGATGAGAGTTTATTGGACAGTTGTTTTTCCTCTTTCTTTGAGTCAGTAAATGGTGACTATAGTGGACTTTAAGCAAGGTTTAGCAGCTGGTTAGCTTACATTTGCATATAGTCTAGAAACAGGGAGAAACTGACTCCATACAAGGGTAAAAAATCCTAATACATCCCCAATGGCGGATTTTATCACTTTGCTGTTGGAGAGTACATCTAGTTGTTTCCCTTTGTTCCCTCTATTGTCTAAGTTAACCATTTGCTTGCTTTGTCTATACAGACATAAAAGTAATATCAGTATTTCTTATTTCTTATTAATTACTTATTTTCTTAACTAAAAACAACAAATAACAAAACACTTCTTAATCTGTAAAATTCATTCAATAAAAACCACAATACATTTTCGTGTAAAACCAAATAAAAATGCTACTCACTGTGACTTTCTAACGTTTTTGTCCCTCACATGTTTTAGTAACTCACGGTAGTGATTGATGGTATTGATGAGTCTCAGCCCAACGTATGCATGGTTGTTGGTCATGAGCACAACATCAAACAGCTCCTCGCTCTCGGGGTAGAGCTCCCTCAGTCGAGTGTTCACAGCCTCCAGAGCCTGGGAACACGGCCAAACACGCAGATTTGAATTATGACAAAGTGACAAAGGCAGCAAAGGTGTGTGTGAGTGTTGGAGTGGGTTGGTGCTGAATGCTTATTACTCATGCCGCCTCCAGAGACACGATCTAACACATAACACTGTGACACCTGGGAATCACACTGCATTGGGTTGGCTATAATGTGCATGTGTTTATTTATATCCACTTATTTCTTGTCATAATCTCTCTGACCTTGACAAAGGAGAACGCAGGTCCAGGGCTGAATGGCTCCGTTTCATGCTCCACTTGATATTTGATGTACTCCTCCATGCCTTGCTGCTCATAGATTTGCTGCTCCTTCTCCATGTTGAATAGGACTCGTGACGACACAGCGATGGTGATGGCATTTTCCGGCTTGGGCTGGAGGACGACAGATCACAAACTTAGAGAAAACTGCCTCATTTGAGAGATGCTGACGTTGTTTTGAGACCAGGTTTCGGGAGTTGTGTCTTTTCTTCCTTTCTGAGCAGCCGCACGAGAATATTGTTGTGACACTGACAAGACATGAATAATTTACTAAAGGCTTTATTGCCACTGCCAGGCTACAGTGGGTCAGCTGAGTGAGCTGATGTGTAAGAATACAAGTGACAGGGTGATATGAAAAACTTTCCTCTGCCAGACTCTGATAGTGCAGGCTCACACGCCAGACTGGATGAGGCCTTTTGACTCTTTGGTGCATGAAACAGCAGCACAAAATATAACACAAGAAATAGCTCTTGAGCTTATTCTGACTTGTTTTGAGTGGTCTGAACTTGCCATAGATATTTTTAGATTTAAACACGCCAACTGCTGTTACTTCAACGTTAAGCTTTGTGAGAAAATGTGCAGATTAGAAAGATTAAATCCACCTATTAAACACTATTAAACAGTTTGTGTCATTTTCCCAAACTTACAAGTGGGTTCACTCCCTGCATCCTAATTCTCCTGTAATCCTCTGTATTTCTCCTGTTGCTGTCTGCTCCTGTATGCTCTCCCAGTAAGAAATCCAAACCAGGTCACGATATAATCCACCTGTTCTGAAATAAGACCCCTCTATCCGCTGCTTGGTTTCCAATTGACACAATGGAGCCTCACTGAGCATCTATCTCTTGTTTCCTTCAACTACATCTCTTAACTAAAGGCTGTGGGTTTGCTGAGTGCTTCAAATCATGCAGCACTCACTAGCAATCCTGGAAATGGCCTTCATGCATTTTTTAACCACGGGGCTACACTCTGATAAAGTTGAGAGGTCAGTGTGTCTGTCTTCTCTCATCTGTCGCTCATCGTGTGACGCCAGTGAAATGAGCTGCCCCAAGGAAGTGTGAAATTAAATTTAACTTTAAACTCAACTGCATTGAGCGTCCTCTTTGCTGTCAGCAACTCAGGTGCTCTGCAAAAATCATTTCTGAAAAGAAATTGATGCTGCATCAACATGTAAGAATACTTACTGGCTTAGGTTTCCTGGTGGGGGTGGAGGGCTTCAAAAGTGTCTTAGCATCTTCCCGGGGGGCTCGGATGCTGCTGCTGCTGCTGCTGCTGCTGCTGCCATTTCTGGTCAAGTCTTGTCCACTGACGGTCAGAGTTTGACCATTGTCCAGATTCATCTTATCTTTTCTTCCACCGCTCTGTGTCTCAGGACCACACTGAGTCCCAGTGTGTCCTCTGATTGCTCTCTGTCTCTCTCTTTGGCAGGAGTTTCCAACAAAGTCCTTAGTCACTCTTGCTCATTTAGAATTTGAAATGAGTCTAAATCCACTGAGATGAGCTCAATCTGACTGCAGCTGCAGAGGCACTTAGCTAAATGCTGTGAAGAGGAAGAGCAGGAGTATGATGTTGCAGAATAATGGAGAGATGGAGAGAGATTCAGAATAAGACCAAGATCACGCTGCTCCTTTTATACCTGGCATCACTTGTATTAGATTCCTTGAGCAGCTCCTCTGTGCTTGTATATGTTGCTCTGCTGCACACACATATGCTGACTCTAAGCCAGTCTGCATCCGCCCACTTTTTAACCCTTTCATTGTCTAAATTCCTGGAGCAGCAGCAGAGCTTATTATTCGATGTATCTACGGTTCTGTTCTTACGTAATATTGGACAGAACAGTTTCATGTCTTTAGAAATTGAAAGAGGTTATTTTTACTCATACAGATCACAGATCATTTGATGTGAATTTAGGTTTTTATTGTTGCAAATGCAGGTGCATCCTGCAGGTGTATTTTTATCTCCTGCCTATGATGGCATTTTATATTCCTGTTGAGTAGTGAAGGCAATGGAGTCCATCTTAGGTCATTTGCCTCCCCCTGTGCATCTAGTGATAATTTCTTCTTGCTTCTTCCCCATGTAAACCCCTGCAGGATCTGTCCAAGGATTGAATTACGAAGCAGCAGTCCCAGTTGCCAGGCAACCACCACCGAGTCAGATCAGCTGGGACTGCCGCATCTAGATCTGATTGGCTGTAGGGACATCAGACTGCATATATAGCCCTCCAAATATGGCATCGATCAGGAACAGACAGGTGATGCAGAGAACAAAGATGTGTGTGTGTGTGTGTGTGTGTTTCGCTTTGAAGCGTATAAACGCATTATGAATCATCTGAGCCGTGCTTTTATCACAACAAACAGACAAGTTACCAGCTACAGATGCTTTCTGGGAAGATGACACTGAGCAGACATCCACGCAAGAACTCAAAGAACAAAAGGATAACAGAGATGGTCAGATGCTGCACACGACTGCAACCATAAAAGGTCAAGCAAGGCCATGCGCAATATGCAAAAACACATTTTCTCATATGCTTAGATATGATTTACTCTCAGGCACTCACACTCAAACCGTATCAAATTACAAAACAACAGGGATCCATTAAACCTATCTATCCGATACTTCTGGAGGCGGTACACATGCAAGCAACAGCACAACGTGCCATTTGTGATTGTGCCCATCTAACAGACGGGATAATGGATCTGGCTGTGAGCACACACTCTCCCCCAGGCCCTCCAAGGACCAGACGCAAAGTGCTTTTATTGATCGTTTAGCTCAAGGAGTATAAAGTGTCTTTTATTGTCTGAAACCTTCTTTATAAAGTATTTATGTTGCATTAAAATATTAAAGTTGACTTTGCACACTCCATTCTGTGTCAAAAAAAACATGTGGGAATAATAGTAACTGTGAGACCTGTGAACACTCTCAGTGTTCATTCATCATCTCTGTGTTAAAAGCGTTCATGGGTCATTTCATGCATTGTATGCTCAAAGCCACTAGAGTGTAGTAGAGGATAAACACGCGTTTCAGCCCTCTGGCTTGCTTCTGACTACTTAACTTCCTTGTTCACTGTTGGGGCGTTGTAGACAAAGAGGATGTGAAATAGAAACTCTTGTTTGTTTGAGAGAGGAAGTTGATCTTAAAACCTGAGAATTTAGTGTTTTTAAATACTTACACAATTCAGAAATGTGGGGGTAGAAACTTCTGGTGTCTGTGTCTTTGTGTGTTATGATGTCTTACAGACTTAAATGAACACAAAGCTTCACATTATGTAGAAATATTGAATTTCCTGTCCACTGGAAGAGCAGAAACATAAAAAACTCAGCCGTCATAGTTACTTTAACATGGAGTTACTTCAATGGAGGGGAGTAAATACTTTACAATGTGCTGTGGAAAATCAGTGATACATTTACTATTTATGTGACCAAGCCCTCAGCTCACACTCACTGCCTTTGTGTACTAGTCTGGCGCTCTGAGGGGGTTAACAGGACATGGAGACAGTTGGGCCGCACCCACTGAGCTGATTTGAATAACACCGGCATTTGGCGCGAGGCTCAGAGGAGCCAGCCTTTCTTCATACTGGCTGTCACACCACTCCCCTTTCACTCCCCATACACCCTGGTGTGGCGCGAAATGCTAGAGAGAAAGACACAGAAATACAGAGAGACAGAGGGAGGTGGGAGCTGCACTGGCCGGACTCGGAGGGCTGTAGCACACCTCCCACTCCTGTACCTGCAGTTACTCTGGAGAAAGGTTTCAGATGCAGCTAAATGTTTCTTAGGAACAGGACAGAGAGAATGAAGACGGAAGAAAAAGCAGCACGCCCCTCTGTTTTGGCGCGAGACGGATAAAGAGATAATGCTCTCTCAGTGGTAGTCTGTGGGTGGAGACAAAAGCAGGCATGAGTGGAGCAGGCCAGAACAAAGAGGGTAACAGCCTGGACTACCCCCCATCCCTTATCAGACCCCCCTCCGAAATGCACAGCCTGAAGGCTTGAGGCAAAGCGGACGACTATTATAACCTTAATCATTCCTTCAAAGCAGCCACTCAGGCGTGTTTGCCTCCACCAGATTCATTGTTCTTACTGGGGTTCTACTGGGTTTTTAGCTCCAACCCTTCCTCATTTTTCCTGCATTAAACCCACAGACAGAGATGCTTTTATCACACGCAAGTAGCCGCTCTTCTTCCCTTTCTTCATGAGATAAGAGCTGCTGTTGGTCCACCACCGAGATAAAGGACCCGTATGAAGGTCATTTGCTGAAGTGGCATCACAGACCATTAACAGCATCCAGACTGCACTCAAGTGACATAATTTGATTTCTCGTTATTGGCTTTCACTGAGGCAACAGTCTAGATTCCTCCATCCCATCTCCCAAACCTGTAGTGCAAGTTAAGTGTGTGGCAGCTGACTGAGCCCTAGCACCTTTTTGTCTGGCAAAATGTGCCCGTCACAGTACAAAAAAAAAGCAGAGCAGGCAGTGGTTCCTCTCACTTCCTGCCTCCAATGGGCTCAACACAACAACAGGAAGTCTGTGCTGCCTGTGTGTTTCCTAGGCCTTACAACAGAGTCTCTCTCTCTCACTCTGTTCTGCATAGACACACATAGGACTACAGCAGGGAAGAGGAAAGCTGGGCGCTGCTTATTACATATGCTCCACAGAGGTGGTCACGGCAGTCACAGCCAGACACAAGGCTGAAAAGAAGGAATTGTTACCACACAGAAGACAAACAGGCATCTATACATTCACCATCTGATAACACACGCTGCCTGGGATGTGTAGGAGCATTTTAGCATTTAAATGTAAACTGATGCAAATATACTCACCTTACACATTCTCAAATTGCTGTAATTGGTCAGTAAATTGGTGGTTATGTGTGTGTGTGTGTGTGTGTGTGTGGTGGGGGTGCTGATTAGTGAAGGTCTGACCAAGGGAAAGACAAAGGGTAGTAGAGAGCTCAAGGGGGTTATAGTTGTGGTGGTAGTGGGGGTAATAACTATAAGGTCTGCAGGGGGTTAAAGGGGAAAGGGGGGAGGGGTATAGCCCCTCTCTGAGTAGCTTGGGGGTTGGGGTAGAAGGAGATGGGGGTTGGTGGCACTCAATGGGGCTAAATTCAAAAGATGCAGCAAGTGTCCCAACTTCAACCGAAGCAACCTTACACCACAGGGCCCGAACAATAGAACATCTGCTGGCTGACAGAGCTGGTAGCTCACTGCGAGAGCAACAGTATGAAGTGCTACTCCGTGCATGAGAAAAACCAGGAAAGCAGCAACAAGTTTCAACATATTTGTGAGATCATACACACTTGGCATCAGCTCACTTCCTTTAGCACCTCGGAATAGATTGCATCACGTTAGTTTGAAAGCATAAAAAAGTTGAAGCGTGTTTTGAAATGTGGAGGAAGTTGGTTCTATTCGAAAGCAGTTTGGGAAGACGCCAGATGATTTGTCATAGAGCACAATTATTAGTATGGAGTATCTGGGTTGTATGTGAATTCACGCAAACATTTTGACAAACATAAATATGCTAGTTAAACTTCACAGTGTGTTGCAGAGGAAAATCACTGCAATGTTTACCCTCCCTTGTAATGTTAAACTAGAATAAACCGCTTTGTGTTTTTGGCCACTTGCAACCAAAATGTATATTTACTGTAAACACTGTCTTGTTATAATGTTATTATGGCAAACATGTTAGCCAGCTTTTTTATTTATTTATACCTTGATGAGACAGGGAGTAACATTGAGCACCATCTCTGGATATGGTAAATGTAAATTTCCTCTCTTTCAGCCTGGCAACCTGTTTAGAGAGTAAGGATGATTTACTGAAGAGTGAAGATCTGTAATGCAGCCATATGGATCTATGTTCAAATAATGTTTAAATAATAATGTTTAAAATAATAATAAAAGATTTCTTGTACATGTAGTGTAGTGAATAAAAAAACTGAGCTGAGATTCACTAAAATACACCTGTGGAGAACTGCAGTTAGTCTGATGTAGGTAAACACTACAAGCAATTTTGCATTGCACATAGTTAATATAAAAATATTATTTTGAGCAGCCTTTCGGCTCAGAGATTTATTCCTTTCAGCTGATTCCTGCAACACACCAACACCTCCTTCTGAACTGCAATAGAGTAAAAGTAAGACATCAAATAGAAATACTCCAGATGACTCCAAGTGCCAGTATTTACCACCCCCAGTCAGGAGGTCTGCTGCTGGTGATGGGGCATTGCCTGGGTGAGCAGTCCCTGTCTCTCCCTCATGTTTATCCATTAACCAGCACCATAGTTACATCATCACTGCTAAAACGTCCTCTCACATCTCCTGTTGCCAAACACGGTATAGAAACAAATTACCTTGTTTGTTTCCATATATCCGTACCTAAAATATGTGTGGCTTTTGTTTCTAGTCTCCTATTCTCATCATATCATGCACAGAGTTTGATATGATACGATGCATATTCTGCGTGATTGTGTCATAAGCTCAGGTCAGAGAGTTTAGTGCGAATCACTGGCAGCTCACGCAATGTGATGGTTTGAAGAGCTTTTGATGGATTCATGATAATCAGAGCTGTGGTGTGTCTGAGCCCAGATGGCAGCGGTGTTTACACTAACGGGATTAGGATTAGCTCCAGATTAGACAGGCAAGTTGAAAGGCCCGTTCTGCTGACGCGACACGGCCGGCTGTCCCCACGCTAACCCTGCTAACTGTGTCTCAAACACTACTAACCTACAACAGGCTGTTGGCCAAGGAAGGTTGGGAAGGTGCTTGTCAAAAGGCCCAAATACAAAAAAAAACAACACAGCAATAACCCTAAAGCTGCAGGACAGGTGCTGCACAGGAACTCATGACACCTAGTGTGTTTATTTGGTTTTGAGGTGACCCAATTTGTTGGATTGGTTAAAGAAAAACACTGGTTTGACACCAGTCGGCCAGGGCCAGATGTGTCCAGAAAGGGAAACTTACTATACACCGAGTTCCAACTGAATCATCAGTGTTATGTAACGCTGGAGGGTGAGTGGCACAGAGAGGGAGAGCAACTGAGCGCAGAAGACTGACCTAGATCAGCAAATGGTGGAGATAAGTACCTGAGGGGAGGGCAAGAGCCAGCAAATTGTTATTTTAGGGGAGGGGGGCTGTCAAAGAAGAAGGGATGCAGAAAGATAGAGAAACAGGAAGACAGCAGGAAAGACTGAGACAGGAAAACAGGGAGTGAAACAGCGCTATGGTAGCCGGCCTATCCATGTGTTTTTTCTCTGGTAGTCTCCCAACCCTGTTAGGATGAAATGGACAGTGTCCGCCACAGCGCTGACTGGGTTCCAGTGACACAACCGGACTGGAATGTGGATCTGTGGGCACAGAGATGAAGCACTGCGACCAGGGAAAGTTTCTACAAGGGTTATGTGTGTGTATTATATGTGGTTTGTGTGTTCTAACAAGCAGACGTGTGCATCTACGTCTGTTCCCGCTTGTGTTTTCCACATCTCCCTTGACCGTCAACCACTTGAAAATAAATAAAGGGGAAGGGTGTGTGTTGAGTTGAGTAAGAAAGGGATGACCGTGAGTCCACTTCTCCTCTCTCCAGTTATACAATTCCGCATGTAACCACTCTGAATCTGTCCGACTAGTCTAAAGCAAGTCTCCTAACGGGAGAGGATTCAATCCACAACAGAGGAGGTTATTCTAAGATAAGTTCAGGCAGAAGAAGTCAGTTCAACTGCTCAGTAGATGGTCTGTTTCCTCGTCTGCCCCATGGCAGTACATGTTATACAAATCAGGCCGGTCAGAACACAACAAGTTAACACCATGAAAATATTGCTCAATGTGCCTGTGATTTTTTTTTTTTTCACTTTTCAAGTGCAGAGGTAGGAGCTTCATCATAGTGGCAGCTAGGGGATGTTCACAGTTGCAAAAGTTTATCCTCCCACTTTCCAGAGACACAGATTTCTTGTTGCTGACTTGCTTGTTAAGGTATGTTGCAGTTACCACTCAGTGACATCTCAAACTGCAGCTTCACGCTTATTTATCCTCGTCGGTAGTTTATCAGCGAGACATTCCAGAGTGGCTAGTGTAACTGGTAGGGTCTCTTTGGTGGGAGACTTGCCAAAGATAAGATGTGCTCATCAGCTTCTCTGTATTTCCGCCAATGATTTGGAGGTTGTTCTGGCCTGACGTGTTGTATATTAGCATTAATACATGCACAAACATAATGACTGTGCAATTTTGCAGGCAGCTACGTGTATATGTGTAAAAGTGAATAAGGAAAGGTTATAAAAGATTATGCATTATCTTATTGTGCAATTTCCGAAGGTGTATGTATAGATTAAGCCTCCCAGGGCACTTTCCTGTCCTATCTCACCTAGTTACACAGCTCTGATCTACTCTGTTAAACACTGTTTGAATTCATTGTGCAATTAGTCAACTATTCAATCCAGGGGTTTCATTTGTAATGCTGCATGCTCCATGAAGGTATTAAATCTGCTCTCTAAGTGCCACCACATGTCACAACAATGTGAGTGTGCGTGAACACAGAGGATGTATAAGCCGGAGAGTAATTGCTCTCCACTCAGCTAAACCATTCGATTCTCCACAGCCCCACCCTGATCGCACTCATCACACTCTTCTGTCTGACCACCAGTAAAGCTGTCACACTCTGTCTTTTACCCTGGGAATATTTAGACCCCTATGTCACAGCCATGTACAAATCTACAATTACATGCCCCGGATGTTTAGTAGGGGGGACAGCAACAGGTTTGGGATTTAGTTAAGTCTTACTTTACTGTAGAAAATGAAGGCATCCACAGATCACACATGCTCTAGTGAGTGAGACAGCCATGTGTGTGATGAACATGTGTGTGAAAGTGCTCGCATGCGCTCTGGGTGGGCATCGCATGAATGCAAGAGCAGAAAATCTAGTCTGGCAAGTTAACTGCCAGAGCAGAGCATCCTACAGGACAAAGAGATCTTACCTCATTGTTTGCTTCAGGAAAAGCCCGGCTTAAAAAAGAAGCACCACAACCTCTGTGTTTATTGTCGGCAATAGCACAAATACAGCTGCTGTTGTTAGCCTCCCTCTAGTTTTGTTTATTTGTTTGTTTTAATGTAAATTGGACTTGTGAGTTGAGACAAGTGTTTTGAAAGCATGTCAAATGTTTTAGGTCCTGGAAAAGCGACAACACTGAGATATGATCTTTCCCCAAACACCAACAATATTCTCATTTGCATGTGCAGAAACACACTCTGGACTAAATAGTCTGCATGCTGTTGTTTGGAGGCTGTATTATCCAGAAATGAACCACCAACGTCTGTAACAGCCTCTCTCTCTCTCTTGGAAGAACTCTTTGAACTTTAACTACATTATGAAGTTAATTATTCATTTCCTGCTCCGGTGCCACATTACTTTATATGAATGTTGTGCTCGGAAGGTAACAGGAAATGTATCAGACAAGTTGTTCCTATCTGGTCCAAGACCTGATATCAGATTTTTGCTTTCACTTCCTGATACAGTACAAACAGCACAGCAGCTGCAGCTGATGTTAATCCTAGGAGTCATCTGTTGACTGTGACTGATTTCGTGTTTCTATTGCCTGATACTTTGGGCGACTTGTTCTCAGTTTTCCTGTTGCACAGAGTTCAGCATGAAAATGACAGTTTCTTAATGTAACAAAAGCAGCGGTGCTAGGAAAAGTGCACCGACAGGGTCATTTAAACCCTCTCAGCGGAGCCTCCTGAGACCAAATGCTGATTGTGTAAAGGGAATATTTAACTGTGCCAGAAAATAGTGGCCCCGGGGCTGCAAATGGGGCACACAAGCCGAGCACAAAGCCAGTGAGATGTGAGACGGTTGGAGCTCAGGGTGTGTCTGGCTCGTCAGTCAGGCTGTACTTGCACCAAATGGTCGAGTTTATTAAACAACTGATCTCGAGCTCAAACTTGACTCACCCAGACTTGCAAAGGCTTGTCAGGAGGTCATTGATAAGGCAGCGGCATCACACAGCAACTATGCAAGGATTTATGTTCTGTAAAGATACTCAATAGAAAAAACCGTCCTACTTCAATTTGAACTCATTTTGCCAAATTATGTGACTTTATATAATTTAATAAAGAAGTGGGACTATTATTGTGTGTTGTGGGACTCTCTATTTTTGTATTTAGTTGAATTAAAACCATTGTAAAGCTATAGTATTACTGGATTTTACCCACTCTACACGAGTAGCTCTCTGTGGCAGGACTCTAACTCTAACCAACACACAAAACACACAAATTACATGGATCAAATGGCCAGTGAGGATACAACAAAGGCTGGTAAAAGGCATGTCACATAAAATTTTCAAGCCTCATGAACAGGGACAAAAGTTTATTGTGATCCAATATTGTACAAATCATTTTAACTCTGACTGCATACCTGCATGATCAGCTGTGCTGGATTCAAGTAGCAATTGACACCACCGCCGTCTCCAAACCCCGGAGACCGTTCCAAAGAGACCGATTGTATTTGAGTAACCTACTTCAGAGCACATCAGGTGCCCAGCGTGCAGCTGCTACTGCAGAGGGGAGGATCTACGATAGTATCACGCTCACACTCTTCAAGGGCATTTCTCAAGGACAGGCTCAATCTAACCTTGTGCAGAGCAGCAGCTGTTCCACGAGATGTACTTGTTTATGGGAGAGATGCAAAGAGCAGCTAATCAAGTAGTTGGCCTTTTTTTTTAATCTGCCCTAATTTATAGCTGATTTTTTTTATATTAGATTGTTTCTGGAGAGGCACTAACACAGTTGCATGAGGTGCATCCTACCTACTCCATCACTGACAGGATAAATGTGTGTCATGTGTTATTCCTGACTCAAACATTCACTTTGGTGCCATAAAACCTTAGAGAAGCTGTCATTCTGAGATGAAGCCAAGGTCAAAATGTTTAAAGATACTGGATATACAGCAAACGAAAAGAAAAAAAGACTTCAGGTTTGTATGAAAACATGGTATAAAAATTTAATGTTGCTGTTTGCATGCTTTAGAAATCAATCAAAAATTCGGAGAAGCAATGAAACCACAAAGTGACGTGTGAATTTAAAGTACAGCAGTGCCATTTGTTCATTTTTTGTCCATTTTTCCTATTTTCTTATCAAAATAGAGGCTCCTCAGTGCCTGGTGGCACATCATACACAGGAACAAAGCTCAGTGACAACTCTTGATTCTGTCTGTTTCACCATCAGCGATAAGCTATTATTTACAGAACAATTTGTACATCACACAGTCAGCCATCCAAAACCAAACAAACAAGAAACCGACTCACATTCGCACTTGTGTGTACAGAAAGTCATTCACGCTCCTTTAAAACAAGTGTGCAATGATGAAATGACGATATCTCAGCCTCAACTTCCACACACATCCCAAAGGCTACATATGATCAGTACAACTGAGCCAACAGGTTTTCTCATTTCCCATCACAGCCTACCAAGAAATGTCTTGGTCACAGCTATAAAAAATGAATTCATTCAAACCACATGTTCTGTGCAAAGAAAAAAAATAAACAAAACAAAACACAGCAATCTAACTGCTCCTCCCCTTAACAGGTTCACAGGACAGCACAGTCTATCCGTTGGAAGCCCAGAGCAATATGAACATATTCCAAAGCTATTTACATGAGGCATGTTGTTATAGAAAAACTGTAGCTTCTCCAAAGTGACAGAGTAACTTGAGAGGAAAGTTCTGTAAATGAGGCAGTTCACTTTAAAAGCACGCTGGTTCGCGCCTCAGGAGCGCTTCAGTTCAGATAATCTGCGGAGGAGGTTCTGCTGCCGGGATTTGAGGCGTTTCTTCTCCTGGAGTCGCCGTTTCTCCGTGGCATGCAGGTCCATGAGGTACTCTGTTGCATGGGTCAGGATGGCCACCTTAGGAGTCTTGGCCGATTCCAGGCCGGGGATCTGGTCCCGTAGGGCGAGGAAACGAGATCTGAGGTCGTTCCTCCTCTTCCTCTCTAGGAAGTTGTGGTTCCGCCTGCGGTCAGTGTCCTCTGTGTCAGAGTTTAGGGGCGTCTCCGAGGGGGAGCCTGGCTGGGAAGTGGACGCTGTGCAGACTCGTTTGCTTTGAGGCTCGTCCTCAGAATCCTCGTCGTCGTCTTCCTCCTCATCCTCCGGCTCTGGTTCGCTGTCTGGGGAGCGGGCAGCATAGTTGTGCTGCTGCCGGTGCACAGACATGTGGAAGCGTCTGGGGCAAGGGTCTGCACGGACTGTGATGGTGACCGGTTTTCTGACCAGCCGCACTCGGCTCTGCTTGCTCTCCACAGTGACCACATCGATCTCCTCTTCATCATCTGTGATTGACATAGGAAAAAAACCTCATGAGTACATGTGGATGTCACATGTAAGATATTTAAAAGGCATCTTTTACAAAACAACACCTGCACAAGCTTTACTTAAACTGACTACAAAGAAGTAAATTCCTTAACTGAGCCTGCAAACGACTATTGCTCAGTCTGGGGGCAGAGCAGGAACCGAGGTGTTAACAGTGGTGCCAGGACTTCAAGAAATGCAGGCTTTTGTCACGGAGCAATAAACATTCATCAACAGTTTAAATGAGGAGATCTGCTGGCAGGAGGGGGGAGCATTGCCTAATTTGGGAAACGTGAAAGAGTTTGTCTCATTGTGTAGTGATAAATCACCAGGACTGGGTCACCCCGCCCCTTCAGTGCACTCTAATGCAGCACTAGCAGAAAGAGAAAGGGTGAAATTCAGGTAGAACCGGAGGGGGCGCGGTTTTTAAAATGCTGCATGAGTATTCAGAGCAAGCATGTGGCGCATCGTCAGAGGGGGAGTAAAAAAAAAAAAAACAGCTTTACTGTGACTGTGTTGCACTTGATAACCCCACTGCACCACTGACCACTTATGCAACAGCAGCCCGTCTTTCCAAATTACGCAGCGTCAGGGAGCAGTGTAGCCCTGAAGCAGAGGTAGAGGTTTGGCTGGCTTCTTACCAGAGGAATGAGAGTGGGACTCGGATCCAGACGACGCCGGTTTCCTGCTGCTGCTTGTCGGGAAGGTGAGAACAGCCGCGGGGTCGACGCAGTCTGTCGCCGAAGCGGCGAGTGGCCCACCGGGCGAGACGCACTGCGTTTTGCTCGGTCTCACGGAGATCTGGGCCACCGGAGAGACCCCGGTGTGCGCCGCACCTGACGCCCTGCTGTTGACCTTCTCTAGCTGCTTACTGGCAGAGAAACTACTCCACATGCAGTCCTGGATGATGATGGAGCTGAGGTTACCGAACAGCTCCTGCGTATCGGGGATGAAGTGACCCTCACAGTCCTCGTCCTGTCCCAGCACCTTGGACAGCCAGCTGAGCTTGTCTCCCGGCGAGAGGTGCAGGGCAGCACCGCTCACAGTCCGGTTGGGAGACATGGGAGGGGTGGGCAGCAGCTCGAACTTTTTCCATATGTCCTCGCTCGGTGCAGTTGACTTATAAAAATCCTCCTCGGTGTCGAGACCGTCGAAAAAGTAGTGCTGGTAACAGTCGAACATGTTTCCAGTCAATAAAATCCTCTAGAGTTTATTCCCAGAAAGATCAAAATGGCACAAATGTCCTCTGAAGAAGGTCCTGCGCAGCCTGAGGGGGAAATATCACAGTGATTAGCAAGGATCTTTTTATAAAGTAGTCCACAGCAGATGTACGATCACATTTCAAATATCCATCAGTGGGCTATTGGGACATCACATCCCCCCTAACAGCTTGCTCTCCACAAATGGGACCACATTAATAATTGATTGCGTCTTGCGGATGCTCTCTTTGCAGTGATGGACTCAAAGTGTCCGGGAACAAAAGCTTAATACATAATCTAATTCTATGTGGCCGTAAATGAGACTCTATCAAGTTCTCGATGGAAATGAGCAGAGTCCAGATCGGTGCAGACTTAGTTGAGCAGCCGTGTGCGGCGTGAAGCAACAACGTGAGGCTGCATTTCCTGAAACGCAGGCAGCGCTTTGTTCCACACAGCAGCGCTGGGAACCGGGTGGGTGAGGACAGCCTCCGGGGCTCATCTCAAACTTTTACAGCCAGGCACTAGAATCAAAACTACTCACCGACCGACGCCAAATTCAGGTCATTGAAAATCCCCCAGCAGCTAAAGAGCGGAGATCAGCAGGAGAGAAGCTGGGCGAGATCCGGCGGAGTGGAGACGGAGACGCGCTGATCCGACGCAGTCCACCTTTTCTTTTTTCTTGGGTTTTTTTTTTTTTTTTTAGGATACTTTAAAAGAGAAAAAACAATCAGGAACTGTAGGTCCGCCCCGTGGTGTGGAACAGCAGACTATACAGTGCGTTTTTCGCGCCAGTCAGACGTCCCGTTATAAGGCGATGGGAGGAGGAGCCTCGGAAATGTCCGCAGCGGCAGATCCGGGTAAGCCCCTTTATTTTACGCACAGCCCCGCCCCGTCTCTGATAGAGCTCCGACAGCAGAGGTTAGGACTAGAAAGAGAAATAGAGAAGAACTTACTCAGATAGCAGGACACTGCATGTCATAAACTTTGCATATTAAGTTTTAAGTTTTTTTTTGTGTTATGTACTATTAACATATAACATAAGAATATTGTATAGCCAAAATGTGCAAAATGTGGCAATTATTTATTTGTTTGATGTGTTGTTGTATAATAATATAAAACCTAGACATAGGTTATTACACATAAGTGGTAATACTTATTGTTTTTGACCATGTTTGTTGAATGAGCCAGACAACACATTGATCCTCATCCTGAGGTGAAGCTGTCGCAACCTTAATAGCAAACACTGGGTTTTAATTAATAAGTTTTAATTGATTAATCCAATAATCCTGTTAAAATCAGTCAACTTCAGAGTTTCAAATCACATTTTCAGCTAAAAAGACTTGATTCTGTGCTGTGTTTCTACTGTTTTTGGCTAAAAGTTCTGGGTTTTTTAAGTTTTGCTCATAAAGGAAGACCGTGGAGCTGTTTCTTGAAGTTGCTTCATGTAATGACTTGTTAATTTGCAGGAGTACGACTCTTGATCTGTATCACAAAAGGCAGTCGGTGCACACAGTCCTTCATTTCCATATGTATCATCTTGACACAGACAGGGAATATACGGTAGCTGTTCCAAACTACAAAGCACAATGAAGGGCGGAGTGTGCAGTAAACGTTAGAATTACCAGCATTTTCACACAAAAGAGCACATTGAGCACCATAAACAGCCGAGCTTTCGCCGCTAAACTGTCTCCAGCTGGTGATGAAGGGAGTGATCTTCTTCTTTAAAGTGAGAGAAAGCAGCAAACCGTTAGTGACCTAAACAAACACGTGTGCGTTTGGTCTTAAATTCTTGTTTAGACTCCACAGCCGGAGCTAAAACGTTCAGTTATTTGACCACTAACCATGACGTCGCCATCTGAACCAGGCTGTGATTAAGTAGAGTCTGTATATTGTCTGGCGTGAACAAATTCTTTATGCTTGCTTGTAAGCACAAGGTCAAAGTTCACCAACATCTCAAGGCCAGACAACGCCAGGTCAATATCATACGGCGCCCTTGTCCTTTAGCTCCTCTTTTGTATCACATTGATCGATTTGGTCACGAGCGTGCACGTCTTCTCCTTAATTAAGCATCATGGTTAATAAGACAAAACCTGCAGCATCTCTGCGGATATGATTCAGGCTGAGGTAATGGCTCTTATTAGTGACAGACATCTGTTGTCAGGGACTGGCCTGAGGTCAAACACATGTCCTTAAATGCACAGTGGCCTCTTCTAGTGTGTTTAAAGTGTACTAAAAGCAATCAATCAATTTATTCCATTAGAATTTGTTTTCAAAAGATGGCGCTCAGGGATCAAGCTTCAGTTTTCCTGCCATGTTTCAAATCAGTCCCATTGTCATCGACTGCCGTGCACGAGCAGGAGGGGAAAGCATTTGACCGTTTACACTGGCAGACATGCAAAATTACCCATTTGGGACATGAAAATTAGATTGCACAAACCAGTCTCATCACAAGGCCCGTTTAATATCTGTTCTGGTGTGTTGGATCACATTAAAAGATGTTCCTAAGAAAATGACACGTGCCCACTTAAATTCATGTTTTGCTGCAGGAACACACACGGTAAGAACAGTAAGAACTGAGTGCAAACATGCTTCTAGGTATCATTTACTTATTTATTGGTAATGAGGATGTATATACCTGTTTGCTAGATGTCTGTTTGCTTTTGTACCCTGTGTAACTTGTTAATCGCCAACATGTTGTTTGTACAGAGCGTATAAAGATTTGAAACTTTAAACTTGTGACTTTTATGTGGTTAAATAAAGGAATCGCGATGATGGATTATCATCTCTGCAAAACAAGACATCTCTTTAAAGTGGGTCATGTTACATTCTGCATCTAAAATAAGTAAATATGCTTCCCCAGTGTGATTTTGGAGTTCTTTTATCCACAGAGCAATGATCACAGCCTTCAGATCATGAACATCCCATAATTATATAGTGGACTAACCCTCAGCCTGCTATGTTGGGAACATTTCATCGCTGCCAAGGAGAAGAACGGAAAAAAAAAAAAAAAAAAGTTAACGCAATAAAATTCTCATCTTTTCCTTCTACCTCTCTCGTGTTCTTTCATTAAAACTGGGAGCTCTTTTTCTCTGCAGCCACATTGTCGGAGTAACAATGCTTAATACCAACAATAGCCTGCACCCCCAAATCATCCCCCAGCTTAACTTCAAGTACCCGCAATTGTCCTTTATTGTTATAGTAGAATATTTGTCAGGCTGGTAAAAAAAGAGGTGCGGGGGTTGAGGTTGACCTCTGCAGAGTCCTCATGTAGTCTACTACACCCACTCAGCAGCCTGAAGAACATCAGGCACAATGCTGTGGAGGAATTTGGATGGATTTGGGGGACTGTCTTGTCCACCATGAGCTATACAAGGAGTGTCCCTCTTTTCCCCACGACCTCCATGACACTGGGACCCCTCCCTCACCCTGACCTCCGACTTTCTCCTCCTACCTAAAAAACAAAACAAAAACAACAATATGTATCAGGTTTAAAGCTGGGATCAGTCAACCTGCACCTAAAGAAAAGCCATGCAGATGAGACAGACAACATAAATAATTCACATAAGTGGTATTGCTCCCCTGGGATGTAAAACACCATTTTCTGACCCCCTACCTCACCCAAAAAATACCATGACGGTGAGCTCTGCAGGGTGCAAGCTAACAGCTTTTACATACCAAAGTTCTGTATGTGTCAATGCCTGCATTACATCAGGCCTTTAGTGTAGATTTATCCACTTTACAATTCCTCCACAGCAGAGTGCTGCGCTTCTTAAAAGCAGTTCCTGACCTAACCTTCGCATCAAATGTTATGTTTTATTGCTGTTAATGTTAAAATGAGAACTACTCTGAGATAGTGATTGATGAAGTGCTCATGCCATAAATGAACATGCCTGGTTTCACACTCTACTTCAGTGTTTTCACGGTGCAGCTCAATTCACACAGAGGTAACAAGCTGGAGACATCATTTCTCCATGTGGAAAGGAGTGAGTACTTGATGTGAAGTGCTACTGTGGTTGTAACAGTTGGATTACAAAGGGCCACATCCCTTAACTAACTGCAGAGGGCAACCACTGGCTCAGTGCAGCACACATGAACTGAGTTAGGCTGCCACCTAGTGCTTCATACATGTACATAGACTAATGTCTAGTGCATTTTATTATTGCATTATTGTGTAAATTACAATTTTATTAATGCACTGCTGCTACACACTTGTCCACATCCATGGACAATCCTGCACTTTACTGTGCATCTTTTTCAGATATATTACTATCATCATAGCACAGTGGATGTCAGTCTTTATTACTCAGGCCCCTATTCTATTTTCATGTTTCATTTATCTACTTATAAGTTTAGATTTCACTTGATTTATAAGCCTATTTGGGCTCTATCAGTATTTAAAGTATTAAAATAGTCACACAAGAGCAAAAGGTTTTGATGCTTCATTAAAGAGTGATCTTCCATCATGGAGTCAGACACAGGCAGGGTGATACGTCCACGCTGGCTGCAAAATGATTAACAAGATTCTTTACACTGGGCTAAATAAATTATGTTGTGCTTATTTTTCCAGACCTTTCTTGAATGTTTGCCTTTTGGGGATACTGCACAGTTTTACCTCCAATAAGCAATAAAAACCTCTAAAAACGACCAAGGTGAAACAAGAAGGTTTCATCGCTGAGACTCACTCCTGACATTGCAAGCTTGGTTCAGGAGGAGTCATGAGTAGACACACTGGGAAAAAAAATATCTTGAGTTAAAAATCTGAAGCAGCAAAATAATATCCTGTTACTTACAAAGGTGATTGGGATGTTTATGTAATTATCCTTTTTTTTTTTTATTATAAGGAATCGTAGAAACTCACTATTCATACCACACAGTACCTTGTGATGTTATAGTGATGTCCACCAGATGGCGTCGTGGTAAAGGTTTTAACTAAAACAATGGCCTCTTCAACTTTTCACCAACAGTCAGTGTCAATCAACATTATCACCAACAGGTGCACAGAGTTCTTCCTCAGATTTGCCTCAGGACAGTTATTCCAACATTCAGTCCCATACATTTAACTACTGACAACAAAATCATACAAACGGTCACATGAATCACTTTATTAATTTTATTTCTCCTATGTAGCCCAATATTCACCTCCAGAAGCTGTGAAATGTTTATTCCAGGACGGGCAGATGTGCAATAAGTGCTGGAGGACAGACTATAAAAACACAGAACAACATACACTACAACCAAAACCCAAGCTCATCACTCACACTGACTCCTCGTATTTACATTTTTTTATGTTTTAAATCTAAATCTGTAGACTCCAACGCTGAATACGCTAGTGAATGAGGGTGTTTCATTTATGATACATTTGCAAACTTATTTCTATGCGCATGGTTTCACTTCATCAAAATGGGTCATTGTGTGTAGTGTGAGGAGAAATAAATAACACTTATTTATTTAAAAAAAATCTACTAAAGGTGAAAGGGTCAGAATAGTTTCTGTAGCTGTGTAAAACAGATGAAAAGTTCCCAGATGACTCTAGATTTTACTTGGAAAAACTAACAAATGCTCCAACGTATTTGGAGATTAAGATGGTTTGTGTTATTGTATGTCACAAGACCCACTAAATTCCACAAAACCTACACCTAGCAGTCCATGAAGGCTTTGTTTCACTGTAGCTGGGTCAGGGGGAAACCCAGAGACTGATACAGCACCTTAGCAGATTGGACATTTAAATGAATTAACCCATTGTTTTTTTCATATTGTCATTAACAGCAACACAAATTTCATGGAAAATGAAAACTACAGACTGTGGTGGACAGTTTTTTTATTGGTTCTATTCTTCATCTTCATCATATTTGACCTAAAACTGAGCCCTGAATGTTGGAGCTGACATTAGATGAAATAGAAAAAGGGAAGTTCTCTATCAGGAGCTTGATCACTTCCAGCTTCACTTTTAATGTGTGTGCAAATACTGAATAGGATGTCTGTGTGTGTGTGTGTGTGTTGGATTCTCTCAATGCCAACAGGCTGTTTTATAGTTCAGACTTGGTTTTGTAGTTAGTTTTAGAATTAGGTAAAGGTTACAGTAAAGGTCGTGTAGGCATTTACAGTAATGTGTTAAGAGGGAATGCATTTTGCTCATGAGTGTCTTCACGACGACGCGTTTGTGTTCTTGCTCGGTTCAATAAAAAAAATAAAATGTAGATAAGGAACCTCCTCTGTGAATCACTGGGTTGTCCTCACTGTGCATCTGTTCATGTTTCTTATGTAGGTTTATTTTTACTCTAATCACAGAAGAGAATAAGAAGTTTGATCCATCACTGACGTTGCTTTGTGTTGTTCTTCATGCTGCATTTAAGGACCAGTTGTTAAGATATTTTTCAACTTGTTCAGTAAAAAATAACCACTGGACATAACTGTAAGTAAAGATGGGTTTACATCAAATGTTTTAATCTACTATAGGTTTATTATTGAGCTCATACTATAACTAGGAGCTCAATAGTAAACACACGGGGTCTGGTGGACTTTTAGAAATTATAACCCTGTCAAAGTAAAAATCACGCCACTGTAGTGAGCAGTGTGTGAGTGTGTGTGTGTGTGAGCAGTGTGTGTGTGTGTGTGTGAGTGTGACGTCGACGTGGTTCCTCCATCAGCAGCTGGGAACATGCGATGCCCACGTCACAGATGACGTAGCGGCGTAGTGGAATGAATGAGCCGGTGGACGGAGCACACACCGAGACCTGATCAGACTCTGCCGGGGCACGGACACGTCCACTATGGCTTTATAAGGAGCTTTCACTTCCCTCGCTGAAGACGTATCACGACATCGATCGGGAAAAAAAAAAAAAAAAACCTCAATCACTCCGTCGACTTGAAGCCACCATGGCGCGGGGAGAGGGCGCCGAGCCGTACGCGGCCACTTTACTGTCAGTCAAACCCATAACGCTGAATAAAGACATCAAGAGACCAAAGGTGAGTGTCCTGTGCGTCTCCTCGGGCTGATGGTGACGTGAGCCGGTTGTGATGTGAGGCTCCTGTTCATCCAGGAGCGTAAAAAGGCGCCGAAATTGAACGTGTGCTCCACCGTGGCCGCGCTTCCGTTCGCCACCTCAGCGCTCAGACGCTCCCCGGACTTTTCCTCTGGGTATGACTTTCACCCTGCTCGGCTTTCTGTCCTCGGGCATCTATTTGTGAGCTGTGCATACCGGTTTTAAAGGCTCCACGTATGTGTTACACACCCACCATCCGCACGGCTGAATTCAAACTTCGCTGCTGCAGCTGCAGCCTGAACAGGAACAGATGCACAAACGTGACGTGTGCGTCTCCGAGCGTCTCTTCAGCGGTGGTTAAACCTTGTTAAAAAAGCGTTTGGATCGACGTGCACAGGGCCAATGTGAGGTCGTTAGAGGACAGGTGTCAGGTGGCTTACTTTTTTATCCATCTGCAGTCTAAAATATCCCTCCATACCATCTGTGGGATTCTCCTACAATAGAAATATCTGATCTACTCATCTGCAGCTGACTGGCGTTTCAGTATTGTGACAAATGAATGGGATAAACTGAGGCTTTCTCTGTCTTTTTCATATAAACATAACCCTGTTTTTAGGCTGAAGATGGGAAATAAGCATTTTAAATAACAGTGGACATCTTTTAGAATGAATTAGCTGCAGCTGTAACATGATTCATATAGAAAGTATTGGCCAGATTGATGTTGTCTTCAGTTTTTTCCCTTGAATTCATCTTCAAGCATCTTCGTGTTGCCAGTAAAGGTTGCCTTCTTTCATTTAGCTTCAGTTTTATTTTTAGTTGCACATGACCGTGATGCCAGCTTTAATTGGTTTGCTGACAACTCCAGAGGGGGGAAGATATTATTCATTCGTGATACCTGAGGCAATGCTGCTCTGGAGTCTGTGGCAGATGTGAATCAAACTCTACAAACCTTGCTGACATCATCACACCATCACCAGGTGATTGGCTGTGGCTGCCAAAGAGTGGCTATTCAGCACGACATGCCACACTACCTCCAACATCCTATCGCTGGAGCCAATAGCAGCACTGGAGTCTTCGTGATGTAGGCGAGTGTGTGTGTGTGAACTACAGTAACCTTGTAGTTCCTCACCACTTTCTGACTGCAGCTTTACGTGCCCGTACTGCATCATCACTGGGGATTTGTCTCTGATCTGACATTCGGACCAGTGGGGTTAGAAAAGGTTGCCGAGCTCAGCCCCTCCTGAAACTAGTTGTTTAACAAAGCATCGCTTTTTGCCAAGAAGTGTTGGATGAAGGGATCTGTGATCTCTGGATTATATCAACTCCAGAGTATGAAAGAACTGTAGATAACCATCATGCAGTGCACCACTGTCCAAATCACTATATACTAATTAAGAGCTCTTCTATAAATGCTAACAAAATGTTAAACTGATTGCATTTCCTATCTCATCTGTTCTCCGCTCTTGTTCTCTTCCAGCCGAACGTCCGAAGAAATCGTCTGTCTGTATGCAGCAAAATATGCTATGCCATTGGTGGAGCTCCCTATCAGATCACAGGCAGCGCCCTGGGGTTCTTCCTCCAGATCTACCTGCTGGATGTGGCTCAGGTGATTGAACACTTACAAAAAAAGGGAAAAGTTCAAGAAAATCTTTGCTATAACTCATCAATTAACCATTTTTGAAATCAGGCTTAAAATCACAAACTTGCCTCAGGGGCTTTTACAATAGAAAAAGAAAACCTCAGTCACTTGCGAGCTGTAAACTCATTCCTTTATTATTACATTTTCCAGTAGCTGCACGCACCGATTAGCTTCAAGGCCAAACATTGTGTTTGCTCTTCTCAGCTCTGTATTAACTTAACAGTCACCACCCCTCTGTGACCGGTCAAGCACATTAACCTGGGCTCTGACTGCTTTGCTTTGTTACTCAATTAGCAACTTATTATTTCCACTGTACACAGCAGGAAGTTAACTGAAGGCCATTCAGCTCTGGATATGAGATCATTAGAGCGGCTTTCAATGTTACTTTGTTCATAAACAAATGTCAAACCCTGGGCAGCGGGAGTCCGTAACCTCACTGGTGTTCACATCTATCTCTCTTTGTTTGGGTTTTGCGCCTCACCTTTTTCTCTTTTTTTTTTTCCATTTCTAACTCTAGCTGGATCCCTTCTATGCCTCCGTCATCCTGTTTGTGGGCCGGGCCTGGGACGCTATCACAGACCCAACAGTGGGTTTCCTTGTGAGCCGGAGTAGATGGACCCGCGTGGGCCACATGATGCCCTGGTAGGTTCATAAAGCGGAGAGGACAGTAAGCACTAATGATGAAATACTGAAATGTGTGCATAAGCTGAGAAGGAAGCAAATGTATGGACACGAAAGCAGCTCTTGTGTCATTAGCAGCAACTATAGCAACAAGGTTGAAGTAAGGAAGAGCATGTGGTAACAGGGTGAGAACGCAGTCTGGATGAAACAGTGCATGTAATGTGTGCAGCAGCCGTCCTGAAGATGGACCCTGAAGCTACAGGGAGAACCTTTCAACTGCACAAACAGAAGCTGCAAATGTGCAATGCATTAACCTTTAGTTAGGACACATAGTTTAGCGTCTGAAGCAAGTTGAGAAAAATTTATTGAACTTGTCTAACACGTTGAACTAGGTTGAGATCTGGCAGCTGTAAAAACTGTATCATACGATTTACATAATTTTCATACTCAAACCATTCAGTGACCCTCTCATAAGAAGGGAGGCATTGTAATCCTGAATGAGACCATGTCCAGCAGGATAGAAATGTTTCATCATGGGATAGAGGTGGGTCTGCAATGACCCGTCCCTTAAAGGGGGACAAGTGGACCCAACCCATGTCAGCAAAATGACCTTACAGCATAGCATTGCCACTGGATACCTTCACTGCAGGGTTCAAGTATTCATGCCTGTACTGTTCTCTTGGTGTGTGCGCCACAGATGCACTCTCAAATCTACATGATAGGGTTGTAATGAGAGGTTTATGCACTGGGACTGTGTTATAACTTAGATGGATTGTTCTTACTGACACAGTCTAATCACCATCATCATCAGGTACTGATGTCTTGCCCATAGATTGTTGATTTATAGGATGTTGATCTCTCAGTTGCACCGTGCAGTTTACTTGTGTGGACGCATCAGCATTTCATACGTTTCTCCAACGATTTGAGTTGTTGCCTGTCTGTACGTTTTAATATCTGGTACTGGAAGAATTGAAAGGCTGAAAAAATTCAATGTAAAATTAAAACAACAGTGAAACGTAGATGTTTGATGCCGAACACTGTAACGAGGCTTTTCTCTCTTGCTTCACAGCCGCAATATCTTGAGCAGCATGAGTATTTGAGTCAGACATGCTGTCTGTGCATGAGCTGTCAGCACGTTGTGGGATTTTGGGAGGGGAGGGGGGCGACGTACCGGCTTCTGCTGTGATTGGTCCAACCCACAACACACCATCAGTCTCACACCAGGAGGGGTGTGTCCATCCGTGTGTTGTAGGGATCACTTCCTAGTCTGTTTAGGTGGGGGTTTTGCATCAGCAGAGAGAGGTTACCGTCGGTCAAAAGGCACGCCTGTTTGAAATAAAGTATGTCATTGTTGGAAAAGGAAACATGTACACGGTCTTCTGTGATGTTTGTAGCTTTTGAAACTGAAGTGAACCAACCAGCTGTCAGATGAAAACATAAGCAGATGTTTCTTTTATGTCTAAGTCTATGTCTAAACTAATAATATTGTACTAGATTATGACGGTATGGGAGCATTTGTATGGCCAATGGATATATTTTAGTTCAAAGAACAGCTTAAAATACACTTGAGCATTATACATTAATTTGGAGCAGTGTTTGTAGCCGAAGGTCATTTCCTGAAGGTCATTTCCTTTGCCTTGCAGACCTCACCCTCGTCTGGGCTCTGTGTTAAATCAGCCATGCTAGTGTGCAAAACAGTCACAGCCTGGCCTCTATTTCCAGAGAAATTAGCTCCCATTAACCTCATTCACTCACACGTTTGAGGAAAATCGAGAGGTGGGGGGGGGGGCGTTGAAATGACCATGTGTGTCACATTCAAGACAGAAAGATCTGTAGTGGTTCTGAGTCAGGGTAGGCACTGTATGACAGCTCAAAACAGTAGAGGCGCAAATATTGATTTTAGACATCATTGCTGTCATTTTACTGCACTACAAAATGGACTATTCAAAGATTGCTGCTCTAAACATTATGGCTGCAACTATCTAATTCCCAGAACACCTTTTTAAATTGCTTGACTAACAAAAGGTTAGACTGGCGTCTCATAGGCAGCAAAATCTCCCCACTGAGAAGCTGGAGCCAGAGAAACTTTTGTATGAAATTATTTAATGAATTAATTCAATGAATTGTATATAATAGTTCCTATTTGTTGTGTTTATTTTGTGCTAATTGACTTATGGTTCAAGATTTATTTAGTCCCCACTACAGAGACTTGTGTAAAAGAACTGAACAACTGAGTTTTTTAGTCTATTCAGGCTAAAAAACTCAGGCTATTCAGAAACATGTTGCTGGTGGAGCTTGGAGGTCAGCTGAAGGGCGTACAAAGCTGAGGAAAGCCTGCTGACTGAGAGTGGGTAACAGTGAAGTGGGCCAGAGTGGCCCCACGGCAGGGCCCGCCCACCCTGTCTCCTTATGTATCCACGCTTGCCCCCTTTCTACAAACTCGAGCTCTAACAAGACAGATTAGGGGGATTATTCACTGAGCAGAAAGGAGAGAGTAGAAAAGAAGTGACAGCAGCGAGGAAAATTAAAGAGGGGGTTAAACTACATTAACAGTTGGCAGAACTCACATATATCACATTATACACACAGCAGGGGACACTGACATATATCCACATTAAGAACACTTATTTAATTTTCACTATCATAATGCCTCCTTTTGTTTTCCCAGGATCCTTTTCTCTACTCCCTTTGCCGTCCTCACTTACTTCCTAATCTGGTACGTGCCCCCGTTTGAGCAGGGGAAGGTCATGTGGTACCTGATCTTTTACTGTCTCTTCCAGTCAATGCAGACGGTAAGTGCCTCATGTCGACACTTCCCAGCACTTTGTTCCTCATCTCTGTTCCCTTTCTAACCGTGTCTTTGTACATTTGCAGTGCTTCCACGTGCCTTATTCAGCCCTCACCATGTTCATCAGCAACGACCAGAAAGAGAGGGATTCTGCCACTGCCTATCGTACGTCAGCCCTCCCCTGTGGGATCAAACTGTTTTACGTGTCTGTCTTCACCGTATGCTGACGCTCTATATTTGTGTTGTTTTCAGGAATGATGGTGGAGGTGTTGGGCACAGTGCTGGGCACGGCAATCCAGGGACAGATCGTAGGCGGCACATCTGATTGTCTCAATGAGCCGGGTGTTTCCGACAGCAGAAACATATCCACAATCAATGCAAGCAGTGTTGCGCTGGAGGACACAGTGAGTGCTTTTGAGGCCTTTTCATAATGTACGACAAAGATGATATTGGGTAAAGCCTCTACGTGAGCCAACGCCGTCTTTTCTGCCCTCAGAAACACGCTTACTTGATCGCTTCAGGGGTCATCAGCATCATCTACATCCTCTGTGCCACAGTCTTGTTTTTGGGCGTGAAGGAGCAAAAAGGTGCGAATTCATGACATAATAACGTGACATATTATTCCAACTTTACTTATTTACTGGTGTCTTGACGCATCTCGTCTCGTACAGCTGAATAAAGTTTGACTCAGTCAGTTATCAGTGGACCTTGAGCAACATGTGGCTTCTCTTTGCTCTGATTGTTCCAAAAACACAAAAAACCTCTCAGGCATCTCTGAAAGAAACAAAACAAATACAACAGCGCCGTTTCTCTTTATAATGTATCTGCGTTAGGCATGACATTGCCAGAGATTTTCCGCTGTGTTATCTCTGTAACTTTCTCCTCCCTGTTTTTTTCTAGAGAGTGGAAGGAAAAACTCCGATCCCCTCACCTTCCTTCAGGGCCTGTGGCTAGTGATGAGCCACGGACCGTACATCAAACTGGTCATCGGGTTCCTCTTCACTTCTCTGGCCTTCATGGTAATAATCAGGCTTCCTTACCTGTCTGAGAACTTCATGAGAGGTTTCACAGCACTTAGGTGTTGAGTCAGTTAGCTTAGCTTACCATGCAGACTGGAAATAGGAGGAAACAGCCCAACCAGAAAGCAAATATTGAACTCTGCCACTTATGTCTGACTGAAAACAGCATTTTCTGTTCTGGCACTTTACTGCCACTGTCTTCTGACTGACTTAGCTAGTTTTCTTGCTTTGTACCTCCTGAAGTCAAAGGTCTGCAAAATAATTAGATGTATAACTTAACTAACTTGTTTAAAGATGACTCTTTCTCATTTGTTGTTACAGCTGCTAGAGGGAAACTTTGCCCTTTTCATCACCTACTCTCTTGGCCACAGGAAACACTTCCAGAATATTCTCCTGGTCATCATGGTGAGCATTTCTATTCTCTACTTCTACTTTACATTTTGATCAGTTTGGGGTTTGATTGAGCAGAAAATTCTGTTAGGATATCACCGTGGCACAAGCTCCCAGCGTTTGGGGGGCTGCGACTCTGAAGCCTTTCCTCACGTGAAGAGGTGCATGGTGCCGGGGTTGAAAGGGCAGATTTTCAGGATGAGTGGAGGTGTTGTTTGGTCTCCTGGGAACCCGTCTCCCACTCACATGCTCAGTCAGTTTTAGTATTAGATCGAGAAAGAGAGACTGGCAACAGTGGAGCTTTTGTTGCCCAGGCAACGCCTCACTTCCACAATGGGAACTGCCACCATTAGCAGCGCCTTCCTTTCCATCTTCCGCTCGCTGATTTCTGCTCTGATTAGGAGTGGAAACATTTTTGGACACTGCGTATCATACTTGATGAGGTGGGAGTAGAGAGGGGGAAAGTCAATATTGTCACTGTATTTGCTCACAGCTGATGCTCACATTATTTCTTAGCTGCTGAGTTTTCAGTAACAGGCTTGTTCTTGTGTGGCCATATCTCACTGGTTGAGTGTAGCTAAGAGGTCAAAGGTTGTCTGCCCCTTGTAGGGTTCAATCAAGGCCCCACAAACCATACTGTGACCTTGTCCCTTGTCCCTTGACCTCCTGCTGCAGTGGTGACTTTTGTCTTTCTAGTTCCCACATTTATCACAACCATAATGAATTGTGATTGATTTTAGAGGTTTTTCCTGAATTTATATAAATATATATATATGAAGCTACAGTACTGATTATGTGTCACGTTTGTTTCTACCAGCTATCTGGAACTCTTACCACCCCGTTCTGGCAGTGGTTCCTGTCCAGGTTTGGGAAAAAGACAGCAGTGTACTTCGGCATCACGGTTAGTAATAGTCATAGTTTCTTGTGTTTTCAAAATTGATAGTTTGATTAGTTAGTTAGATCATAGGTTGACTGACAAACTTCTGTCTCTTTCTATAGTGGGCAGTACCCTTCATGATCCTGATAGTCTGCATCGAGAGCAACCTGATCATTTCATACTTGGTCGCAGTGGCGGCAGGTGTGAGCGTAGCAGCTGCTTTTCTCTTGCCCTGGTACGCACAAGTTCTTTCACACAGCTCGTCCCTAGATCCAGGTGTATCTCTGTATCACTGGTGGATTTGTGTTAATTGCATCTTTGCTTTCCTTCTAAATGTTTCAGGTCAATGCTTCCTGATGCAGTGGATGACTTCAAGGTCAAAAACCCAGACATACATGGCCACGAAGCCCTCTTCTACTCCTTCTATGTGTTCTTCATTAAGTTTGCCTCTGGGATATCCCTGGGTATCTCTACACTAAGTATGAAGTAAGTCTACAGATCCAGTTATTATTCATGTCTGCCGCCCTATTTAGACATTCTCATGTACAATTGTGTTTTTATTCTCGTTCTCACATGTGGTTAAGCGCATAATCCCTCAGCTAACGGTCTTAACTGTGCTAAGCTCAACTTTTCCCTCCCTCCCTCTGCATATTTTTGCAGATTTGCTGGTTATGTGACTGGGAACTGCACACAACCCAAGACGGTCAGTTTTACGCTCAATGTGCTAGTCTCTCCCGTGCCCGTGTGTCTCATCGCTGTGGGTCTGTTGATCCTGAAGACCTACCCTATTGATGAAGAGAGGAGGCAAGGGAACCAAAAGTTACTGCAGCAAATACTGTGAGTGAGGAGTAAAACACACACACTGGCACTTGTGCACCTAACAAGCACACTTATAACTGGCGCTGGGATAATCAGACTAGGCTAGACACCTATTTGTGGTACAGGAGGACTCGTGCACGACCACAGTAGCCAAACCAGTGAGATACCAAACTAAGTTCCCCTCTTATCTGGGTCAAAATTACAAAATCGTCAAAACAAACCCTGCTGTGTGCTGTTGTGTGCACCTATTATTCACCATTTAGCACTAGTCAAGTCTTTTCATGTGTGTGACTTCTGGCTGTTTCTCCTGCAGGGACTCTGAAACAGACTCTGACTCTGAAACTTCTGCTCTTGGGAGCAGCGTGTAGCAGCGAGGGATGAGCCAACCACCAGTGCTGCTTTACATGTTTGCACAGGCTGTTTGGGGGGGACTGTGAGCACTATCTCAGTTAAAGGATGACAGACCACCACTGCCAACACTCCAAGCGCACTCCATTGGATCCCACAGGTTTACAGTGCCCTCTACTGACCAGCCAGTGCCATTGTGTGTATGTGTGCGCGCGCGTTGAGTTTTCTATTGTCCTTCATCTACAGATGTGTCCCAATGAATACACTATATACAGGTCCCCACAGTGTATTGTATGTCACTGCAGAGCCAAAGCCCTGGGTTAGCTTCTTGCTTTCATTCCTCGCCGTACTCCTTCCCATTTAGAGGTTTTCTTCCATTGCGTAGCTGACACCCAGTACTGGGATCTGTCTGTATTTATTCTACCACTAACTGGCAGTGAAGTCTGATGACCTCATCGCTGTAATGAAGGTGAAACACATTTTGTGTTAGCATTCAACAGCTCCACCTCTCAGATCTGTGGTACATGTAACAATGTGAGTTTAATTTACCTCAAGCTGTTTTCTTTCCAAAGATGTAATACTTTAATGCTCACTGAGATGTTCATGGAGTTGCTTACAGTTTGTTTTACCCTCAGCTCTAAGTAGCTCCCTTATACACTGCACTGTGGGACATTAGTCCTTTTGTTACTCCTACATTCTCAACCCCTGGTTGGGATAAGGTTGAAATTGGGACACAGTTTGTGATGTGTGGGATTGTGGTATGTGAGTATTTATTAGCTGGTCTACAAGCTCAGCCCTTCATCATCCCTTATTTCTAAAGGGAATACCAGCACTGTTCCACTAACTGGAGTTAGTTTCTTTGTGTGTTGTTTCCTGTTCATCAGTTTATGAAGGCAAAAACGTGAATCTCCTGAAGGGGAGAGATATGTACATTATCTGAATCAGAGCTTTACACATCCTGTATAACTAGTTGTAATGAGATTTTCGGTCGCTGTCAAACTATTCTGTAATTCACTTTCCCATATTATTTTGTTTGTGCTTTAATATTTGCAGCCATTCTCCATCAGGTTTAATAGACATTTCTGAATGTGCTCTGACAGCGAAGCCAACTCCGGGATGAAGTCGTTTCATCTGGCATGTTCTCACTTCCTTATGGAACAAAAGTGCTTTATTTAACTATTTATTTAAACTGTGTAAGGGATTGTGTTTCTTATGAAAGCACTTGTGTAATTTATTAAAAGTTACATCCTGTGGAAAACACTTGACAACATCAAATGCCTTGACAGTATTGTGAATGTCAAAAAACTCTTTCTGTGAAGATTTCTCCAGGAGGCATTTGTTCAGATTTTTTAATTACACGATTTAACCTGATATTACACCACTGCTGGGGAAGTTATGAAGACTTTTGAAAAGACCTCTAAATCTAAATGTGTATTACAGGACAGGTTTCATTTTTAGGCTTCAAATTGCACTAAGTGAACCATAGGAAATGCGTTACATCTTATCTATTTATATTATGCAGTATGTATAAATTGTAAATATTTATTTTCTGTTTATCTTGCTGAGAAATATATAAATCGGTGAGGATCTGATTTAATGCGTTGTACATACGTCATTTGAAGTTTGTGAATAAAGTTTATAAAATAATTTGTTTGGATTTGATTGCGCCACGGGCATCTGAGTGAAACACAAGTTGCTGTGGATCGCACCTCTTCATGAAATAATGTGACTTTTATTTTACTTTTTAACACAAGGTAGCTGCTGGTTAAAGACTGGATTCATCCTAACCTCGGCTGTGTGACTGCACGCTGTCAATTTGTCCTTTAATTACGTTCAGCTGTGACCCAGCGGAGGTTTTACGCGCAGATCTGACGGCAGCCCAGGCTTGAGAGGACGACAGTCTGTTGCGATGAAAATACATCAGCAAACCCTTTATATTTTGTGGAGTGTTTTATCCCTTGGATTCCTCAGCTGTGCAGCGGACACTCATGAAACGTTTACCAGAAGGAAAACCGGCTTCAAACTGAGCGCTCCCAAATCCAAATTGGTCAAATTGTCATCCAGAGGCCACAGTTCACCTTCTAGCACTTCTCCCTTGTCTCCACTCAGGTCGTGGGGGGTTCACTCTTTTCCTCCGCCTCCAACACCTCGATCCCTGCGCCCAGGAAAGGCCAAAGCAAACACACGCTCACATTTTGCTCATCTTCCAGACGTCTCTGTAACCTGCTCCGTGTCCGACTTTGTCGTGCGGGTCAAACCGGCTTTTTACGGTCTGGGCGCCGACGCGGAGGAGCTGAAACTAGGCAGCGACTGCAAAAGCAATGGGGTTCTCAGACCATACGGCGACCTGCTCTTCACCTACCCTCTGACTGCGTGTGATGCCGTGCGTGAGGTAAGACGTGCACGAGTGTTTTCATTTGAAGAAGATGGAAAAACCTGCATCGTTAATCTCCAAATCGCAATATGTGACTTCTCCTGTCAGCTGCCCCCCGGCTACCTGGTCTACAAATTGGTGCTCCATTACCGGCCCTCGCACAAACGGTTCCCAAGCAGAGCGCGCCGTATGGATGTCGACATTGAATGCCGTTTTGAAAGGTTTGATTGGTCTCAGTTATTTGCAACATGTTGTCTGTGAAGGCCAATCACTTACAACCCCCAAAACCTGTCCAGGAACCATCACGTGTACCAACTCGCTGTGAAACCCACCTGGCAAACTGCTGATTTGCGTAAACTGCTGAAAGGGCGTCCCAGTGAGTTCCAGATCGACTTAATGGATGGTATGTTTGGGGAAAAAAACATGCATATTTCCGCTTCATACTCTGCTAAATGTCAAATACGTAGTTAAATGTGGCCCATTTAATGGATTCTTAGATTCCTGGAGCGAACCAGCCAAATCCAAGGTGTACCACGCTGGGAAGATGTTGAATTTCCAAGTCTCTGCTCTTCACCACCACACTGGAGGACAACTGTACATCAGTAGCTGCTATGCTGCACCATCCAGTGGCGCTAATCCATCTGTAAAATACGCCATCATAGACAATCTGGGGTGTGTAAGATACTTAAAATCTCTTGGTTTTGCCTTTGTTGTGTGAATAATTGAAGTCAGTGTCACACTGTTGTGATTATAGCTGCATGGTGGACAGCAAGAGTGACCCAGGCTCTCAGTTCGTCTCTCGGACAGACAACACCTTGCGATTCTCTCTGAAGGCTTTTCAGTTTACTGCTTATCCTGACACTGAGGTAAGCACGACTCTGTCAGTTCACATTCAGTGCGCTTACATGCACTTAAATAACCAGATGACCGAGAGGAACCCTGTTGCAACTGTGGCTTAACACCATCTCTACCTTAGATCAGCGTTCACTGCAAATTATCCATCACATCAGAAGGTCCAGATCCTGCACACAAGTCCTGCACTTACAGGGGGAACAGGTGGGTCTCAACACTGAAGCTATTTCTGTACCATGTCTGTTTCCAAGTGAATTGAGAATATTTTGTGCTATAATAGGTGGAAGGCCCTCACTGGTGACAATTCCATATGTGATTGCTGCGATTCTCAGTGTGTCACCTCAAAACCTCGGAGGGGTGCATTTGAAGGTGTGACAGTTTTATCTTACCTTGATTTACATTGTAAGGAAATATTTAAGCACCCATTCTCAGTCAGTGAAGTTCACTTTTACTGTGGCCAACTCAGGGATAATTACAAATGACATTTAATGTGTTCCAATTTCCATTTTCAAGGCACGGCCAGCAGTTGGTCATTGTTGGTCTCTGATCAGTCTCACACAGATGAAGATCTCGGCAAGAGCATAGAAGACGAGACCAGAATAAATCATCACACTGATGAGATGCACAGTCACGAGAGTCTGTGGGAAAGAACAGCTGTAGTAAAGAAAGATGGTGAAGACGAAGAGGAGCAAGGTTATGTCGAAGAGGTGTTTGACGAAGATGAAGAAGGCAGCATTACCAGAGGAGGGATGACAGAGCCTGATTTAGACAAACTAGCTTTCAGGAATAGATTATTAGGGGAGGGGTGGGAAGCCACAGGAGAGGAAGGACCAGGAAATGAGGCAGAGGACTTTGTTGAGAGGGAGGAGCAGGAAGAGAGATCAGAGGGAAGGGAAGCGGAGCAGGTGATTCATGTGAATCAGAAGAACAGTGAAGCGGTCGATCTCTGGACGCAGGTGGAGCAACAAAAAGCTGGCATACAGAGAGAGTTATGGGAAAACAGTAAGTATATAGTTAGTGGTGAAGAGGATGAGAGGACGGTGTCAGAGGTGGAGTGGATGGAGGATGATGATGATGATGATCATCATGATCATCATCTGGCAGATGATGGAGAGACTACCTGGTATTTCACATGGAGGTAGTAGGAAGTATTCTGCTTACATGCTGATCTAACCCTCCATAACAAATGCCTATTCTGACTCATTTCAATAAAAAATAAAAAAAACACGAAAATGAAATTGGACTCCTTTGTTACAACTTCAGATGAAGTCTCTACTTTTCTAAAATGACGTGTCAACAAATGGAGGAATCTAAGTGAAAGCACAATATATGGAGTTTTCCACTTTATGACTGAACTAAGATGTGAGGAAATGTCACAGAATCATGACAACACAAAAGAATTGCAATGGTTTAATCTGTGCATAAATCTTTATTCCTTTATTATAAATGACTATTCAATACAATGTCTGAAAAGAGTTTGCAATATAGTTCAACACAGAAATATGCCTCTGTTTGAGTCATTAACTGTGTGGAAAGACAAAGCCTCCATTCTCAGTAACTAAAGCAGCACAAAATCCAAACTGATTCTAGTGTTAACATGTCTCATTGTTTTGTGATACTAGACAATTGTAAGAAATGATGTGGGATTTTGTGAAATATAAATTTGGATATGAATAAGAACTATAGAAAACAAACTTGTTTTATACGCGTATAGTTTAATGTAACTGGGAAGATGACATTCTGTATGTAGAAACCCTCTTCTGAACATAAACTTAGTGGCAGGAAAAATAACTTAAGATATTAATATATTTTTAATAAACATACTTGGACTCTTGCTAAGAGTCTTTAAGGGAGAAGAAAAGGAAATTCACAACTCTGTAGCACAGAACCATCATCACAGGATATGTTAAATGTACAAAGTGTTTCTATATTTACATATGCGTGCCCAAAAGTCCCATTGTAAGAGTACAGACAGACTAAAGCTCTGATTCAGCAGGTCGTGAGTTGTACAATCATTATTTGACACTAGATGGTGGTATATACCCATCTCTTGCAACGGTAAAGCTCAGAACACCCTTTGGCAAAAGAAATTAACTGTATTTACTCATAGAACAATGCAAAATGAGAAAATGAAGACCCACACCTTACAAAGGCTTTTCTTTAAAAATCCATAGCTAAGCATTTCTCCATTTCCAGCTTCTTGTCTCTCACACACAAAGACCACCTTGCAGCAATTTCAGTGTTATTTCTAAGTCCTTCTCATGTCTCCTACAGTCTTGACAATCATGTCGATGCCATCTCTCCTTCTTCAACAGTACCTGCTGTCCCATTTGTTCTCACCGCAGCATCTGAGGTTTGGGAAGATGGAGAAACAACTGATTAGATTTTTAAACACACAAGCAGCAAAAATGTTCAACATAACACCAACTAACGCACCCTAACGCAATAGTAAGTTCAAACTTTGTGCAGCTGGACAATCTCTCTTACCCATATTGCTCTCTTGATCTCCATCCTGCCCTGCAGTTTGCTCCACCTCTTCACCTGTCTCATTCTCTTTGCACTTTGTTTTGGGTTTCTTTGCCACAGGTGGTGGCACCTTGACTCCTGTCTTCAGCAACTCTGTTTCACTCGGCACCTTTGATACAGAGGAAACGCCCTGGTTCTTCTGTAAGGCTGCCGTAGAGTCTGAAGCAGGCTTGGTCTCAATCACCACCTTCCTGTTGCTCTTGGAGAAGATAAAGCTCGCTGTGCTGGAAGGGGATTTATGGACGTCTATAGGTGATGTGGGTGAGTGCAGGCTGAGGCGAGAAGCAGGGCTCTCTTTTGATCTGACTGCTGTCCGCAGGCGAATGGCCTCCTGTAGGTTCATGGAGGGAATGGCTGTCGCGCTAGAAGATGTTTTCGTAGGGGAGGGTGCTGTGGATGAAGATGCAGGTGCAACCGCAACAGGCTGGGACTTGGGTAATGCTGATTGTGATGTGAATGTGACAGGTGGAGAAGTGGATGTGGGAGAGATCATGATCAGAGACTTTCTGATGGGCTTCTGAGGAGTCTCCCCACTTGCAGATGGGGTCGGGACTTGACTGCTGGGAACCTTTTTCCTTATTATGACCTCAGGCTGAGGTGGCTCTTGAGCTTTAGGGGGTTCAGGGCTGCTGTTGACAGCCCGCAGCTTGACCATCTGCAGGAGGGAGGGGGTGACAATGGGAGTGGGTTCCTCCTTCTGTGTTGTGTTAGGCACAGAGGTCAGTTGTTGGCTTTGGTTTTCGGTGCTTGCTAGACTAGGCTTCTGCTTAATGCTGCCAAGACCATGCACAGGTAAAGGTGGAGGTAAAGGGATGTTTACAGGTGGAGGAGGAGCAGGTTGTTGAGAGGCTTCAGGAGCTGGTTGGACTGAGACTTTAGATGGTGGAGCCTCCTGAGTTGCTGGACTGTCTGTGTTTGCTGGCACAAACTGAGGCTGGTGAAGAAGCTCTGTGGAAGGTGGAGGAGGAATACTCTGAGGGGTAGTTACAATACTACTACAGGAAACTGGGTCATTTTCAGGCTTGGACTGGATGTTTTCTTGTGGAGGTTCAATATCCCTGTCAGCCACCTGGGGTTGTGATGGTAGGGGTGGTGGAGGAGGAATACTTGGTGGTGGAGGGAGCTGGCTTACATGTATTGCTTCTACAGAAGACTCAGTGGAGCTCTGTTTAGGAGGCAGAAGGGAAACCTCAGGAGGGGAGATCTCTATTACTGGTGAAGGAGATACTATTTTAACCAGTGTGGAGGAGATATCTTTAACAGGTGGACAAGAGACTTCTTGAATCAGAAGAGTAGACTCTTTAGGAGGGGGTGGAGAAACTTCTGTTGATGTTGGTGGAGCAAACCCTTTCGGAGGGGGTGGAGAAACCTCTGTAGAAGTTGGTGGAGCAAACTCTATCGGAGGGGGTGGAAAGACCTCCGTGGAGAGCTTTTTAGTCATAGGAGGGGAGACTGCTTTAAGTGGTGGAGGGGGAGCTGTATAAGGTGGAGGAGGAGGGATAGTCAGACTTGGAGGTGCCACTGCCGTAACAGACGTAGTTGTAGAGGAATCACCACCAGGAACGGACCTTTCTGGTGGCACCTGAACAGGTATGACTAACTCTGCTGCACCAAACAGTGGGGGAGGCGGAAGAGGGAAATCTATTTCATCTGGGCCCCTTACGCCGATTTGTCCCATTAGGGGAGATGGAGGTGGGGGCCAGGAAGATGCTGGGGATACAACAGTTTGTACTGATGTAAGTTGTGTGGTCTGCTGCAAAGTATGGTGTACTGCCGCAGAAGAGGTGGACGGAGATATGTGCACTAATGACATGGCAGGTAACGTATCCATGTTCGTCTTTACATCTGCAGCTTGTGTGGTCTTTTTTGCTTCTTCTCTGATTGCTGCTAACCTTTCTTCACGTTTCTCTACAGCCTTAATTAACATCCCATTTAATATATCACTTACTTTTACTTTATCATCCTTTTCTGTCATTTTAGCATTTCCATTCAAATCGACATTCTGAGCCAGTCTTTCCATGTTCTCTTTACGATTTTCTGCATTCATAATCTCACTTTCTTGAACTCTCGTGGTCTCCAGGACATGTACAGATCCATTAATGGACTCCACTGTCGGAGTTGGAGTCTTGTGTTTCCTTTCTGTCACCAAGCTATTCACAGAGCCTTCTGTAGACGCAGAAGGAGACTGCCTCTGTTGTCTCCTGTCCTTTGGATTCTTCTTTATGATAGCATACAGATTATCAGGGGCTGGTGGTCCGAGCAGCAATTCAAAACTACGCTTGCTGTAAGCCCATACCTCTGGAGGAGGTGGTGGTGGTGCATGGACTTTAGGTGGTGGAGGAATGTTGAAGAGGTCTCTTAAGGTCCTTACAGCAGGGTTGACAGTGACTGTGTCAACTGAATCAAGTTTAGGATCACCGGTGGATTTAGTCTTTTCAGGGGATGGAGCTGAACCAGCAGAAGTGGATGCAGGAAATAACTTTTGAAGCTTTGCTAAAAGGCCTTTCTTGTGCTTTGGAGAGGAGCTGTAGGGGGACAGAGCGTCTTGGCTGGAATAGCCACTGGACGGCGAGATTACTTTGCTTAGCTTATAGTCCTGCTTTTCATGTGGAGCATCTTTGGAAGCCATTTCTTCAACCTTAGCAGCTTTCTCTTCCTTGAGTGCCTGCAGCTGGGATTTGAAGGGACTGAATGACCCAGAGCCTGTAGAGTCATCTAAAGAACTGGTGTCAGCATGGTAGCTAGGGCTGTCTATTTTGGGGGGATATTGTGACTTGTTTTCATTTCCCTCACCTGAACTACTTTTGAGAGGAGATTCCCCTGATTTAACCCTAATCTCTGCAAGATCACGTGAGCGTCGCTTTGTCTTATTGTGGAGGGAATATGAGCGGCTCGGAGGAGGAGGAGCCCTCTTGGGCTTCATGACGGACAGGCTACGCACAAACTGCCCTTCTTTCTTTCTTTCGTCTTTATCTTCTTTACTGATGACTTTGCCATTAGAGGTGCACTTTGAAGCCTTGCTGACAGAAGAGTGAACACTGACTTTGTCCTCCCTAGCAGAAGCATCCCCGTCCTGCGACCTCTTCTGCCTGGGCGTGCTGCTGCTGGAGATGGTTGAAGAGTCAGACACCAAAGTATCTGAGTCAGAGTTGCTCCAACACGAGCTGTCAGACACATTGGGGGGGTTGTAGCGGGAAGCAGAGGTGATGGTGGAGGCTCTGGAGGATCTGGTTCTGGACGAAGAGGCTCTAGAAGAAGCGCGAGAGGGGGCTGGGCTGGAGAGTAGCAGGCTGCTCTTGCTGACAGTGCGGAGGCTGCTGCGGCTTTGTCCACGGCTAATTTCCACCACCTCAATGGAGGGTGGCAACACGGCATTAGGAATGATTTTGGACATGTAAGCAGCCTGGGGTGACATGGACATGACAGGGCTGGGCAGCTCCTGCTGGGGGCTGTTGTCAGTGGTCATCCAGGGAACAGCCAGAGACCGGGGCCTCTGCTCACCTGACAAATCAGGGCCAAGGCGATGCAGCAGGGCTAGGTCGTCCCTATGACCAGCACGGGGGGCACCAAGCTGCTCAATTTGGTTTTTCTTGAGGGGCTGCATGATCTTTATGCCCCGAAGGCCAGCACTAGTTCCTGGTGACCGTGCTGTGCGCTGTGGTCTATCGCTGGTGGTACTATGGTCAGTTTCACCATTATAAAGCTGTTCTTCATCTAACTTTTGAGTCAGTGTCCAGCCCACTCTGTCCAGACCTGATGGACAAGATGATTAAAAAGAATAATTAATAACATGTATTAAAGAATTTGACAATGTAAAGATGTCATCCATCTATTTCTTTACAGAAATAGTAAAAAATTACACATTGAATATGATAATATTTTTAAATGTAGCATATACAATTTAGAGAGTAATTCATAGACAGTTGTCTCTTGTAAATTACACATCTAAAAATCTAGCTCCATACCCATTTCTCTCTGAACATGCTGTGGGATACCCGCAACAGTCTTCCTGTGTCTTCCTCTTCGTGCCTTGTCAGATTTTTTCCCAGAGTTCAAGGGCCTGAATGTGGATGCTTGGCAAAGACAAAGACATGCGAGACACAGAAAAAGTTCATTCTTTGATCTTTAAAACACCAAACTCAACAGAATCCAATCTGTGAATCATATACATTATACAGGGGAAGAAATAGTAACATTAGTATTTCAAAACATCTTCTTCTAAGTCTATTAACAAATAAAATGTGCCTAAAATAATAGATCTGATCTGTAATGTCTTTATTGAGAAAAACCATAAAAACCTTTTAGTGCTAGTGGAAAAAGTGTGTGAACCCTTGCAATCAATTACTGGTTGACCTTGATGATGGGATGATGTTGTCATGATGATATTCAGTGTCCGTTTTACACCAGATGTAGTAACAAATAGTTAAATATAGTTTCATACTGCTCTGGTAGTGTCAATGTGCTCTTTGGCAACTCCTCAGGCATTCAACAAAGTTCTTTTTAGTAAACAGCAGCTTCCTTCGTGGTGTCCTTCCATAGACACCCTGCTTCTTCAGTGTTTTACCTACTGTAGACTCATGAACGCAGATGTTAGCCAGTTCCAATAATGCCTTAAAATCTTGAGAGTAGAGTGTTTCCATTTGTAGATTGTCTAACTGTAGACTGGTGAATTTTTAAAGTCTAATAATAATTTTGTAACCCTTTACAGCTTTATGTAAATCAATAATTCTTGATTGTAGACCTTCGAAAGCTCCTTTTGGCGAGGCACAGCTCACATAAGCATATTCTTCTGGTAGGGAGGAAACTCAAAAGTTTGAGTGGTTTTTGTCAGTCAAAGTAGTTTTAGTCCACACCCTCAAAATCATTTTCTTCCAGGTATGCTAAAGCCTACCTCCAATTAGCTTATTTGAGGTAATTATTGAAAGAGTTTGCATACCTTTTCCACCATCGCTATGAGGTTTTATGTTGGTTCTCAATAAAGCATTTCTTTTGTTTTATTATATTAGGTATCATTATTCTATTTGTTAATACTTTTGACAGATAACATTTTATGACAAATGAATGCAGAAAACCATGAAATTCCAAAAGGTTGACGTACTTTTTCTTGCCACTGTAAGCTTAATCTCTCAGTTTCATGTGTATGCATCAATATTAGAGTCTACAATAAACAAGAGGAGGTCTGGCTTATGGTGAAGTTACCTTGCCTGGTGAGTCCAGAGCGTGAGGACCTTGTGGACACAGACGACTGTACAGAAACAACAGAAGATGTATCAGGAATGGTGCTGTCTGTTGTAAAGCCTCCACCCTCCCCATCCGTCTGGACTGTCACTGTTGACTGGTAAAATAGGGGGGAAAAAAGTCACTTCAAATAAATGTGATTTGGCAGTATGCATTGTGTGCAGCAATTCCAGATGTGACGAGTCACTTACAATTGTGCTTTCATTATCTTGGAACTCCACTCCAGTATTGATTTCTGCAAGAAGAGAAACACACCCTCATAAGTAATGTGCAGTCTTAACATTTTGGCATAGGACACCTATAATTTATTGCTGAGATGCAAAAACTACATCATGTTTGTGTTTTGTACCTTCCTGCTGCATCATTTTTAATCCCTCGAGGGCCTCGGTGTGAAGATCCTCCAGGTACTTGGGCCTGCTGCTTTCAATGAACACGTTTTCCTGTAACAGTGGGGGTCCCAGGATCTTGTCTTCGCCATCTCGCTTTGGCACAGCTTAAAGTAAAAAGAGGAGAGACCGGATCAGCCTGGATCAACTCAAAGTGTTAACAGTAACAGTAGTTAAGGGGTCCATATGGGCAGGATGAGAGCACTCAGTTGTCTGCCAGAGACATTTAAGAAAGAACAGTAAATATATTTGGGGGTGTGAGCATGAATTAAAAAGACTCCAGTTCCACTTATACAGGATTAAACTCATTTAGACAATGAAAAGAGACACTAATTAAATTGCTGTCTCATCTTGTTACATGCTGAGTACGTTAGTTAAATGTTTAGTCAATAATGCTTGCTGTACATTGGCTGACCACTTATCACGTGTTTTAACTCAGTAATGAAAGGGGTGACTTCCAGGGCAGAGTCTGGGATCATTGGGCTAACAACCTGCTTTACACTTATGTAATGGTGACAGCTGCTCTACATTTAGCCACCTACTGTACTCTACTGCCTGCACTGTCACTGTAAAACCATGCTGGATTTAGCCTTGACAGCCATGCGCCAATTGATCGCTGCTAATTGTTTCCACCGTTTTGTCTGTAATAGGTGCACCAGTATAGAAAATCCTAATAAGCAATCATTTATAAATATACAAAATTCAAAACTGTATTTAATTTTATTTAGAGCTAAAATTATCATATCATGTTCAATATCAACAGAGTAAACACTGAAAACTCACAGTAGTTTTTATTATCTACATTGACAGTGATCATTTACAACCTTATGGCTTTATTGCCCAGCTCAGAGCCAGCCAACACAGCCTACATACTACAACAATCAAGGCAGGAGCAAACAAATCAGATCTTGTTATCTATGCTCTAATTTCACTCACCTTTCCTTTTGAAAACTGTTGGGAAGCAGTTGATATTAGTTTTTGAGTTATTGGCTAGAAGCAACACCATGATCTCTGGTATATCACATTAAAGTGATCCATAAGTACACCAAAACTATATCCAAGCTGTGTTAAACGAAGAAGAGGTGAAATTCGATCTTAATGCATAGTCCTGAGTCCATCAGTTCAAAAAACATCCTGGAAAGATCAAGATAGGATGATAATCGTGCTTGTTTTCAATAACGTTGTTATTGTCAGTTCAGGTCCACGTAGAGCAGAGAAGGTCCCTACAGCCAATAGACAATCAGGGCTCACACACTAATCCCTAGCAACCTAATTCCTACCATGCCTCGCCACTGTGTCTCCCCCACTCACTGCTCATCAAGATACCCAGCATCCCCACTGTTGCTCCCCATCTGCAGGCACGCTCAACCCAGATTGGTCAGTCAGGACACAGATCAGAATGAGATCATACATGTAAACACGAGGAAAGAGAAAGCTGTTGTCAGGGATTTGAGGTAGGAACGAGTGACTCCCCCCAACTTCGGCCACAGCTTTAGCACTGTGAATAACACAGCAGTGCTTTGTTATTATACACCATTTTCATGACAGAAGACTAATAACACTGCAAATTCAGCTTCTTTATGCTTTATTAAGAGGCATATAACTTTATTGTTGTGCCACAAGGGGGAGTAAGTGAATAAAAGTGATCTATTCCTAAAACAGGATTAGAAACATGTTTAAAAAGAGGCCTGCAGCTCCACAGCACATGGTCACCCATGTGAAAAATGTTCTCTATTGTTTCCAGCAACACTATGTTCGAAATGTTACTATGCAGCAGAGGAAATACACTTAAATTGCCTGATCAATCAAGCTGATATTTATTGGTGACATTTCTGATCTGGAGAGAGACTATGGAGTGACTCAATTTGTTTTTGAGGCAGTTTTCTGTTGTTTTAACTACTTTTTCCATTCTTTTGTTTCTTCTTTTATGTCTTTTTCCCCACTTTCGGACATCAGAAACTCATCTGCGGTGGAGGTTTCTTCTCACTTCCTGGCTTGCTAAGCAGACATGACATTGAATTTATGACATCTGCACAAATGAAAAGCATTCCCATAGCCGTGAGTCAGACAAAAAGAAAAGAAATTCATCGCATGTGTTACCAGAGGAAATGGATAACTATTTTAATAGACCTTGGTGCTAAAGCGGATACTTCAGCCGATGGATGTAATCAGAGAGTTGATACTGTATGCATGTAGTGTGAAGTAAGTCTAGGACAACACGTACTGTATCTAGTTACCATGACACACTTGAATGGAGAGGCCTGGAGTGATGGGTGGGGCGCGTTACTGCACGTTAATGAGTGGCTCATATTATTACTGGGTCTCTGACTGCTTTGTAATTGTGTCCATATTAATCACTGACACATATCTGTCACTCCTGGATTGTGCGGAAGCTGGCAGTATTAGCAGACTGGTAGTGATTATGCAGGAACCCCCAAGCTGATGTTTACATCTCCGCTTTGGGTAAACACACAATACTTAATGCATGTGATGCTGTGTTTCAGGGAGGAAAAACAATATGTTAAAAAAAAAAAATCTTGGATTATGGGATTATGATTAGATTTTATGACATGTAAATAATGATGGATTAAGATGGAACCTCTTAGATGAGCAAACATCTGCTGTCAAGTTTGTTTTGGTGGAATACGGATTTTCAGGCAGTAAACAGAAACAGACGAGTTCAGCGACGTCAGCAACTACTGTAAACAAATTACATCCAGTGAAAGAGACAGCTGTGAATAATGTTTTTGATATGCATGACTGAAATATGACTGAAACTCTGGTTACAATATCTAAAAAGGAGCAAATTTAACTTAGAACCACTGGTAATAGCTATAATAAAAAAAAAAGCTCTCTACGATGCTAAATCCCATAGATTCTGTAAAAAAAAAATGATGAGGACAGGTGTGACCTCAGTGCCCTCTACAGCTTTGACTAATACCAATGTTTCTAAACCTAAAAGAGAGCATAGACAGTTTCCAAATGGCTGGGTAACCATCAGGAGGCATTACACCACAAAATGTGCAGGGCAGTATGCTGGAAACGAGAGAGAGGAGAGGGAAAAGCAATAGTCTGAGACCTCAGCTTTAGCAGCACAGATGTACACATCGACACAACCACTTCATGGGAATCAAACGGATGCAAATACCCACAAACACGCCTCTGTTCCCTGCCCTAACTTGCCTCTCTCCCTTGTTTTGCAGACAACCATGCAGGGACATTCTCTGCTGCTGTGAGGGTGCTGTCTGCCAGGTGCTTACGTCTCTCTAATCAGCACAAACCCAACTGAACGCACCATGATAACAGTGGGAAAGGGGTGAGGTCTCACAGTTTCTCAAAAAGCCAGTATGTTCAGTATTTAAATGCTGGATGCATGGATCCTGGCCAAAGTTGTGTACTCTATTTAGACTCATTTTGCAGCCAAAATAAAGGAGGGAAGAAACGACAATCCACATAGCATATATTGTATATCTCCCATCATCTGGCACGCTGGATTACACACTGATTCACCATCAGACACCACAGTCCGTATGCCAGCAAACCAGCATGTACCTGCAAAAATATGTCCACAGTGCACACAGCTGCACTGCTATTATTTTGCAGGTGGTCACTCAATGTCATTATATCATCTTACATCCTGAACCACCTGCATATAACCCACAGTTTGAAGCCAAAAGCTTTAAACTCCTGCTTTCAAACTCACTCTTTCTACAGGTTCCTCATTCAGCAGTAATGTAGTAACACTAATAACAGATTAGGTGTACGAAAGGGTTTCGAATTTGTTTTTGTTGTATAGGCACGCTGCTTAGCATTGTAGCTCTAGACATGTCAATCTAACACATTCAGTTCAACGACTTTGATTCAGATCACTGAATCCGACACCGTTACACTGGATGAAGAGCCATGAAAAATATTAAGGATATTCATGGTTCCCAGAGGTTGACTCCTACTAATGTTTACTTTAGCACAAGCAAGTTCACATCAGGCCGAAAGTGATGTGTCTAGTACTCAAACACAAAATGAATGACTGTAGTTTCTATCCTCAGCTGAATTTAATTGCATATTAGCTAAATAATTAGCTACGCAAATGCATATTAGGGTAGACCACAACCTTGGTAAACATCACCGGCTCGTCAACATTGTTATTGTAAGCTTGTTAGCATGCTATCCTTAGCATTTAGCTCCACCTGTACAGCCTCACAGGAAATACTTTCTTAATACCTGGACATTATAATTTCATATTTTTATTTATAGCCAAAAGCTCTATTTTTTTGTAAGCCTTATAAGCATTTCACTGAATATCAAACTGGGACAAATAAAAAAACATTTGATAAAGTTCAGGAGGTTGTGCTGCTGTAAACTGGATCATTTTATTAGATTCAAGCTGAGCGGCTTATCACAGTCAGAGCAGCGTGTCCATGAACAAAACTACAAACGTCACTTGGCTCAACTTAGCTACACTATGATGCAAAGCTAACAAAGTTATCTTCAGCGCCATGAATCTACCCTTTACAGTAAACACCTCTGCTCCAAAGCTGTGTCGTTTAACTGCAAAAGTCACGACTGGTGACTCGCTACACGTTGCGGGCCTTCACTGGATCACAGCGTGTTAGCAAACATCTTCCTTTCCTTGTCACAATAGACTGTGCGAGTTGTGCAAAGCCATATCTTGACAATGAAACAATCTATGATTTCATACATTTCAAAAAGAAAAAAAAAATGTTGCTTTTGGCCGTGCTGTTAGGTTTTGGTAACAATGACACCAAACATTCAATGATCGCAAAGATTAAAATGAACTTGATGAAATGAAACTCGAGCACATAATTCAGATTAGGACTAGAGGGAAACTGGCACCTGACGACTCTTAAGCAATGTAAATATGATCTCCTCTGACATTTGGGTGTGGTGACTTCTATGACACCTATTGAAATGAAGCCCTAGGAAATGCCCATAAAATGCAGTGATTACAAATAGGTAGCTATCTGTGCAACTGTTTACTACACAAGTCCTGTTCTTGTTTACAATAATTCCCACGACATCCTCATCATCTTAATTCTTACCATACTTTGTTTCACGTACATGCTTGTGACATTCCTCTTCAGCATGACATGTGTTCATTTACACACATTTGAAGAGCTTAAGCCCTTTTTGGAAATGGACCCCATCCCTGTTCCATAAATGTGTTTTCGTTTACAAAAGCAAATGCAGGAATCAACAAGTTCTTTTCACATAAAAGCTAAATAATGGGAAACATCTTTCAGAGGGATACATCTCCCTCAGGTGACAGTGTATGAAAAGGTTCTTCCCGCCATGACAGGAAGAAAGTGAAACTCTATCAGATGGCAGTTTTCTCAAACCAGTTCTCCTGCACGTCATGATTATTGTGTCATCATCACAACACAAGACAATAAGCAAGTTTCTGTCTCACAAATAAACTAACCTACAGGTAGAACACTCGTAAACAGCAATGTCATTCTGCAATTAACTACAGTAAATAAAGGTTCAGCACTGTTGTTATCTCATCTCCCATGCCCCTGTGTGGATCTCCCAGTGCACTGCATTGTGTACACCTGCGTAGGATGCTGTAACATTTACTCTGTCAACTCCATGGGATTTTTTTCTTGTGACAAACCCATAAAAGTTTTATGTACCTTGTACCTTGTAAGTTGCTTTTATCCAAAGTGTAAATGTAAATGACAGTAAGGCAACAGATAAACACATGCAGGCCTAATGATCCTGTTTCACTTCACACAAGCTGTACCCCAAGTATTCAAGGAAGGAAGTTTATTAAAATGTGACCTTCAACCTGGCATGGAGGCCAAACACACACTCACCCACACCCACAAAGGGCTTCTTATTTCTGGATTCCTCAAAGAAATTACTGTATAAAGCTCGAGGAATGCGAGGAATCTCTAATGGACTGTTTCGAGCGAACAGGTGATCTCGTGCGCGTACCTTGCTGGAACTATGTGACCTAATCGGTCTTCTCGTTTAGAAGACAAACAACGAATTCCTCATTATCTCCATTACATAGATAAGACAGGAACTGAATGAGCGAAGCTGAACAAAATACACTGTCTTTTAGTTCTGAGTAGGTCTGAGTAAGGCGACAGCATAGCAGCACCATAAATGTCAGACAGGTGGCAAAAAAAAAAAAAAAAGGAACAATGCAGGGAATTATACAGATGAGAGTCAATTAACATGTGCAGTAAAGACGGATAACTCAGTCTTCTGGTTCAGGATGCAACACTGTCAATGTTATCGGAGAAGTTAAAGGGTTTATCACACTGACAAGTTCAAGAGGACAAAGTTTATCACGCCAAAACCTGCTACTGTACACTTTAATCACTTCATGGTCAAGCTCCATGGGCCACAAGTAGATTCCCAGATCAAGGCTGAGGTAACTCTGTACAGGTGTTTCCATGCTCGAACCGACAGCGAATCACTGACCAGATCAACCTGCGCTGTCGTACTGAAACGAAAGGCGCCACTAGGAGATTCAATTCTCTAAGGTGTTAATAAAAAGGTGCCATTGTTTTACTTACTGTACCTTATATTAGGAAAAATGTAAAAGTCTCACACATACTCAGTATGAGCAGTTGGGTCAGGAAAAACAGAAGCCCTTGTTTTCCCCCTTCAGTGTAACTCTCCTTGCATTGCTTTTAATTAACTGGCCCTGAGCCTGCCATACCAGGCATTTAGTGGGCAGGAGGCCCCCCTGGCATCACTACAGGTCATCATCAGAGGCTCAGCTGGGGGATCTTTTCTGGGCAAGTGTGTTACTTTGCACTGTGCTCTGCTCCTGCAATACACCTCCTCTAGGTGCTTTTTGGGAATTACTAAACCTGTTCTCTAATCAGAGGAAGCATGTGGCCAGGAGTATGCTGTGGTTGCTGCCAGCACAAACAATGTGCATAGCAGCATGCAGTATGTCAACAGCAAAATATTAATGCCTGCCACATACATTAACAGTTGACACTTCTGGCTTTGTGTTATATGTTTCTGTAACTTGACTTCAAGTTTGTGTGAAGAAGTAAAGGAAAAGGATTCACAGCATCTGCCTGAAGGTAGCCTCCAAGCTGACCTTGGCAAACCTTATCTCTCTTCACAGTTTACTTTCTCTTACAAAACTCCTAGCTTCAAACTGCTGTTGTAACCAAACATTGTGTAAGGCTACACACACAAGCTTTAGTCAATGCAGTCATTGTGTCTATGCATTCATCATCTACCAAAAGCATAGATGTGACTGGAAACTTGTTTATACATCTTTATCCTCTGTCGTGGGTATAGTTTCGCTGCAAATCCTGTTTGACTCCCATTGTGGAAATCCCCTGACACCTTTCCTGCTGAACTACAAGCTCTGGGCTTTCCACTATGAGAAGACACAGAAGAAGAAACAGCAGTCTGCAAAAAGCAATTAGTCAAGACTGCACAAGCACGGCCAGACAAACACACATAAAACAGACCAACTCCTGGTGCTTTTGTATTTTTGCATTACCCAATTATATAGAACAAGGTTTTGCTTTGTTTCAGGGCTGTTTAATGTGTAAAACCCAAGTTAGTACAGCAGATCACACTAAATAAAGTAAAGTAAACAAGTTCACAGAGAGAAACCTAGACTGCTATAGAGCAGTATGGTGACATACGAGTGCACATGTACAAGCTCCAACAAGATCTGCCAAGCACAGCTCTGGGAAAAGTCAGACTGTTGCTGCAATTTTCGTGGGAGTGTGTGAATGTGTTTTTCTCTGTTCACTTTGTGTGTGAATGAGTGTTTTACTTCAATTGTTGACTGTCGCTGTACAATAAGCGTGTACACAACGCACCTCATGCATGCTCTGTGTGTACTGCAGCCCCCTGTGTAACCTGAACACCAGGTAAGTAAGCAATGGTATCACAGAAGAGGACAGAGTGATTTTTTTTTTCCCACATTGAACAAAGCAGGCTGAAGGTCAGACGGCAAGTAGGAAGTCAGTCTGTTCAAACATCTCTCCAAAGAACAAACACCAATGCCCGGGAGGCAAAGAGCAGGATATTCAACTATTTCCCATCAACTTCTCTTTATTCATCTTAGATAACCTGTCATTAAACTGATCTCTAGAGTAACATGTTAATATGCTTACAAAGAGCTTATTGTTAAGCTGCGATACATTACTACCAGGACCACACTGGTAGGCTCAAGCCCACTGGTAACAAATTGCCTCATCTTACTGACTTTTTAAATTTATTTTAGTTTTACTGCCTTATTTGTTTATTCTATGTCCATACACAACACAAAACAACTGTTACGGCCTCGCTAGGAAATTCATCACAATAGGAGATTTGTCACTTGTATTTATTGTTGTTGTGTGTCTCAAAGGTACCTTATCTTATCTATTATGGCAGCGCAATCAGCAGATTTCAAGTTTCTCATAAGTCAGTTCCAACATTATTGTGAAATGGAAACCAACCGCCCTCTGGCTAATTCTAAAAGCACCATTGTGTGGGTTGTAAAATGTAAAAGTACATTCTGGGCAAAACAGGTAAACCCAGCAGTACAGTGGTAACTTGAAGGAAATACTCTACTCTACAAGTGACACTACAAAACATGTTGTGTTGTGTCAACAACTGATAGGATGACACACTTATGCAACATCAGGACAGAAGAAAGTACAGTCAAGCATCCCGTGGACTCTTACCATAACTGTTTCCGTGTAGATGACTCTGCCTTCCTGACTTCTGTCCTCCCCTGTGTCCACCCTGATTTCCAGCAGGGTGCCCATCCAAGGCCAAGTCAAGTGCAGGACCTAGGCCCAGCCTCTGCCCATTAGCGCTGAGATCCTTCCTCTTCTTGCCCTTCAGCCAGCCCAGAGCTCGACCCAGGGAGTTACTGCGCTTCTTCCTGCCCCTTTTGTTGTGTTTCTCCTGGGCAAAAATCTCGACCACATCTTGGGGAAGCAGGTCCCCAAACCCCAGCGAGTCACGGTTTGACATACCACCTCACACTAGAGCAAAGCCCTGGAAAAAAAAGGAGAAGGAATTTCACAAGGAGAAATTCAATTTTAGTGATTATCCAAGCACCAGTATCTGCTGACTCTCAGAATCTGTAATGACAGGACCTTGCTAGATTTCTCATTGAATTCTACCCTCTTCTTGCTCCCAGTGTTTTATATTAAGAAAACCTGAGATTTTAGTTGATACACACATGTATTTTGACCAAAACACGTTCAAAAATAGTCCACTTGATTTTTATTAAGTTGTTTTCATTCATGTGCAGCTGCAAGCAGGGACAGTTTTAAAAATCAAGTGGAGAAAAGTTTAATTCAAGAAGCTGCAGAATTCATTGTTGCTGCCAAATTATTGACTTCATTTTGCAGATGCTGGTGCTGCCTTGAATGCGCCATAAAAGCACCAGGGCTCACGTTGATGGATTACATATGCCAAACAGGTTTCAATAAGGTGAATTTTGTCTTGAAAATTGTCTATAAACCCGAAATATAATCTATTTAAAATGCTTGGCAGGACCACCCTAACTCATGTATGTGTGCATATATCTGTTTATGTCTGGGCACACAGTTCATTGAGCTCACATGCGTAATCTACACAGACCCCCCCCCCCCCCTTACCTCTAAACCAAAATTCACAGTTTAGAAGAAAGAACTGGCTCCGCTCCCTTCATTCCTTAACGTGGAGTCATAATTCACAAAGCCGCACCCATGTTCTCATGCACTTTTATGCAAACACACACACACACACACACAACAGCAGACTAGGAACAACTTAAGAATAGAAACACAAACAGTTACCTGTGTGCACGGATACAAACACGCACACGTACAGATGTACTATCTCTTTCATTTCCAATATTTTCACGTCTTCCTTTTTTTTTGTTTTACCCATTCTCAGTACAATGAGCTCGTCACCTTCTCTCAGTCTCCTTCCTCCCCCCCTCATCTTGCTAAACTCCTGCACTTTGAGGCAGATTTCTAGCCTTACCCCTGGGGATCTGTAGCATACACTGGCTTTCTTCCAGCCGAGTACTTTATTAGATACTTATCTCCAAATCACTGGCTAAAAGTGGGAACAAGTCCTCAGGATAACAGGAGTCAGAGCTTGTAAATAAGCAAAGACTGAAGTTAGGTGGGAGCGGAGTGGGAGTGAGAGAATTATGAATCCCTGGATGATTTGCTGTCGAGAGAGGTCATGAAAAGTTTTTGGCTCCTATGTCGCTTCACGGTCATGCATGAAAAACAAGGCAGGCAAAATTTAGCACAAGCAACATGTGGGCAATATAAGCAGACATCTTTCAGCGACACAGTCTGTAGGAATACGTCTCTGCCCCGTGATGAGACATAAAAGTAAACCACAGAAACCTATGTCATGTTCTCTGAGGATTACAAATGTGACTTTCCAAACTGCTTCCCATCATCAAAGTAGATAGAGAGTTGCACTGAGTTTTGAATGTGTCAAGGGAAAGGTTCAGCCAAATTTCTGACTTACTGAATACTTTTATAAATAAACCTCTGTCAAATCCTGACACGATCATTGACAGTGTTAAATTATGAGGATCTGTCTTTATGAAGCCTATTGTGTTCCGTTTTATTTCCACATACGTACACATTTCCAGAAGATGCTGTATTGGATGTGGCATTTTTATTGCATTTTACACTGCAATCATTTAAGAACAGGCTCATAATAGGTTATTGTTAGCATAAGGACATGAGTACACAAAGTACAGTTGATTTTGATGAAGGCGCCACAGGAAACATCGCTGCAGTAATATTTACCGAGACAGTGCCACCCCTAGAGCCATGCTGCTAGCACACCTACAAACTAGAGTTACATTTTATTCTGGCCTTTCCAGAAAGAGAGGTTGGCATCCTCATGTGACAAGTATGCAGTCCCATCAGAGGCTTAAGATAAGTACTTGAAGAACTTGAATGCTGTTCTAAACCTTGTGCATATATGGGTGTTTTGGAGCTTGTTATCTTAATGTAGACCGGCTACGTTGTTATTCATTACAGCACATCTGAAGAGGCGCAGTGTGTACAGAGTAGACATACTAAAAGCAATGAGCTGTAGAGAAAGGACAATTACAAGAAAGAGCATTTATCTTCTCTGGACAAATACACCAAGCCTCTCCCTGCACTAAGCCCCATGTTTCTCCTGCTCCAAATTACAGTCATTTAGCCATGACTAAGATCTGTGCATCTGTACGGGCTGAAGTCGCCAATAATCAGATAACTCTCTTGGGAAAAAGGGGGCAGGTTCATTCATTTCTAGCCCACAGAGTCCAACAACTCCTTTTATTTCTTCCATCACAGAGGAACCAGAGTAATGCTAAGCACTCTGAGACGCAGCAGAGGACCACCCGGCAGTCTGTTGTGTGTGTAGTTCTGCCACAAGGAGCTGACTCATGCGACCATTGCCTCGGTTACGCAAAACAACCTGCAATTTTCAGATTTGCAAACAAATGTAATGAGATGACGCATGCAGTGGAGTGTCCTCGACAATTCTCCACGCTGTCTGTTTGATGAGGTCTTCCTTTTGACTATTTTGTCCCATCCTAAAGATTTATCCAAGTAAACAATCATGTTCCTCTTTTGTAAATAAGCTCTTTTCAAAGCTAATACACCAACGTCTTAATTACAGAGTTGCTTCATTGCCCAAGCAGTCACTTAACCCATAACCACAAGCCTCAATTCATAAAAGGTGAAGGAAACTGTAGGCACAAAAAACGAATGTAAAATCTTCTATTGAGCGATTGCAACTCTTTATGCCACGTCAGGGCGTATTATCTTATAAATATCATGAGCAAGTCACATGTCCTCAGTCGATTTACAAATAAAAAGTTGTACAATCTCGCTCTGCCTTTTTCTTACACACAGACATACACTAAACCCACTGTGGTTTTCGAGCCCAGCCCTAGTCCTGCTGGAGCAGGCATGTGTCCCAACACGCTGTTTACTTATGCTGTACAAAAGACGTCAGGTCGTCACGTTGGACAGGAGGTACCACTCAAACACAGTGTGTCAATACTGCATTTGCAGCACTGACGGATTATCTGACATCGGCAGCAGTGTGAACACATCAACATGCTGATAATAGTTTACACACCGTCAGGAAATATACACAGCACGTCTTAAATCAACATTTATTGATTATGCACCTCTGACAGCTATACTGTGTTGTGGAGCTTGAGGAGATAAATTCCAGACTAAAATCTGTGTCTCCACTCCACTGACACCTGCCTTGCCTAAAGCAAAAGCCAGACAGCGTAGGTCGCTGTATATGGCCACATCCTAAATCTAAGATAATATAATCACACAGATCCATCTTACACTGGCCTCTGTTGTATTTATTTTTGACAGGCTGGTATGCACAAGAAAGAGGAAAAGCCAGTTGTTATTTCATTTGAGAACGTCTTCTAGGTGACTCAAACGTACACGCCCAAAACAGAGTGCAAATAATTCTCCAACTTTTAAACAGGATGCCTTTAAGGTGGGATTTATAGCTCAGGAAAATTCTGTACTACTCCACTAAACTGACTCTTGGTGTTATGACTCCCAGTGAGCTTCATCATATATGACTTGTGATATTAAGATTCAATTTATAAAAATGAAATTTAAATGCTACTAGATTTTAAATCTGAGTTGAGTATGTAGAAATCTGCAGCTGGAGGGTACAGCAGCGCCAGTCCACGACAGAACATGCAGTGATTTCTCACAATACTCATTTTAAGCTCAAGTGTAATGACACCCTTATCAACTAGGAAATATGAACAATGTGAATTGTGGAGGACAGGGAGAAGGAGGAGGAAAAGGAGGTCTCCAAGACGTGTAACTTTCATGGCGGGCCGTGAGTCACATAAGGAAGCTGACGGAGCAGGCTCCACCGACTCATAGGGGATAAGGCAAAGCCAAGAGGGAGTGGCAGTGATACAGGCAGCCACCTTTGTTTGAATTAGGATTGGCTCGGTTTAACCTAGAGGCCATTCACATCTATGCCTGAGCTGCTGAATTTCACATGGTATGACTTAGCCGTGAGCCGAGGTTAAGGTCGAGCTGAATGTGGTTAGACTTTGTAGGACGGAAAAAACTGATTAGCGAGGTTAATTATCTCCATTCTGAGGTGAAAAGTAGGATGTTTTGGGTCTGTTCCAGTCCTCCCGCTGAGGTCACCTCAATAAGCTTTACACTAACAGCCACTTTTGTGCAATAACAGTTTCTAAGCTACACTTAGAGTGACTCTGTAACTAGATGGCAAGTGTTCGGCAGCGTGAAAACTGGTGTTACTGTGTGGCACCTGCAGGCATCAATCAGGGCGTTGGCTGTCTTGTGTGGCCATTTTCAAACAAAGGAGAGCAGTGCAACTCAAGTGCAGACTTAAGCAACCATGTCTGGGCTAGAAGTCAGCCCAGTCACATGCAAAAACCCAATGTCACAACAAATGTACAACAAGAGCTGAAGACCAGGGCGACCACAAGTTTCCGACAGCTTAGTTTCATACCAACATCTCAGTATAAACACACAGTGGCGAAGGACTTGGACTGAAAGACAATCCCTTACTGACATTATGTGGTCCCTTTTGTTTGCTGGGGAAAGGTTAAAGTTACAGAAAAAGACCATGTAGGTAATGACAGGGATAATAATAAACACAACAACGCTTTAGGACAGAACGACACAAATAAACCAAAACGCTATGTAACTCAACTCACTGGGGTTGAAGACACTGTGTGTGTGTGCGTGTGTGTGTGTGTGTGTACGTGCGTGCGTGTGTATCCGCGCGTGCAGAGATCTGTGGACAGGGTAATGCAAGATGGCGTGCTGCGAGGCCGCTGTAGCCATGCAGCAGCTTGTCTGGTAAGAGCAGCAGCCACATTCCTGAGAGATTGATAATTACCAACTGAGGAACTCTTCCCTCCAAATCTGCTTTCACCCTTCCAACACACTCACACACACACACACACACACTCTTCTCCTTTGCCCCTCATCTTCTTCTTTTTCCTCCCTTTCACCTAGGAGACTGAGCCATGAAAGAAAATGAAAAAATGACCAGCGCATGAGAGTCATTTTGAGATAACATTATAATATGTGTTTGGCTGCCTATGCCTTACAGATGAAAAAGTTCCATTCATGGACACAGAGCAGTTGTTTTTTTTAAAACATTTTGTCAAACAATACTAGAAAAAATGCAATTTTCACAAGGGTAAGAACACATATTGGACATTTTATGTCTAATATGTGTATATTTGAAGATAAGTATACCTTGGTACTGCTCTGCTCACACATTCTGATCATTGAATAATCATCTCATTTCATTTCAGTAACATCAGAAAATAATTTGGAAAATAGCCACAGAAGTTTAGTTTCCATTATCTCCTTTGTAGATTTTTATTTTCTCTGCCAGGATTCACAGATGGCAGGCAGCACAGACACACAGTGGCAGAGCTGCTTTATCTTGTTTGCTTTACTTCCAGAGGTTGCCAGGGCCCCGAGTCTGGACTGCAGCCTCCGTGGAGCTTAAGACCCCTTGAACTGACGGGACGGACTGGGGTTAAAAAAGAAACAATGCTGCAGCAGTGGTCAGCTCCAAGCGAAGGCAAACACAGCTGGACACTGGGGTTTAAAAATACATCCTGGCATCTCAGTGCTCTCTGCTCTGTCCCAGTCAAAACAGAAACCCTGGAGCTGCTTTGAAATGCTTTCGTTCTGAGCTTCACCTGAGTGGACAGCAGTCACAGAAAAATGCTGCGTGGGAATAAAAAGCCTCGCAGTTTAGAGCAGAATTTATCTGAACTGTGAGAGAGACGAGAAAAGGAGGCGGACACGGGCATGCTTGTTTTGCATGCACTTTAATTTTATCTTTCCCTACTGGCCCCTGACAGCTATTGATTACATTTTTCCCAAAAGTGCTGATGCGGTCACACTGATGGGTTACTTATCAGCTAATAACTTTGATTAACAACTCACAGTGTCCTACTCATCAGCCAGAAGCTTCCTCTCACAAGTCTACATGACACACACATCACTAATCGTGTGACTTTATCTGTTACAACACCATTTGTTCCTCCGGGTGACCTTTCCTGACCAACAGCTTTCCCCTTTCCTTCACTGAGCAGGCGTTTTCACGACGAGCACCTGAACCTGCCTTGCTGCACCATATTCTGAGAGCAGAATACACTTTCAGTCTATTTCCAGTAAATCTTCTATCCTCCCCTGTCTCTGGTCTCCCACAACCCGTGTGCTATCGTCCCATCACTCCCCTTGATGTTTACCTTGGTCTTCCTCTTAATCTCAGGTATCTAACAGGCTCTGCTGTGTATCTCAAGTGCTGACATAACACACCTGTAATCTCCATGGGTACAAGCCCTGGCATGGCAGACTGGCTGAGGAAGGAGCACCAGTATGTGACACACCCTTTCTAAACAAATGGCTCTGTCTCAGCCTCACCTTTCCAGAGGTAAACTTGAAGCCAGGGAGCTGAAAAAACAAGCGCCACATCCCGTTTACACTTGACTGCTGAAGTGCTGCAGACTTTTTAGAAAACCTTCGATTGGGAGCTGCCTTCCAGGATAAAGTCCAGACAAACAGCCAGCGGGAGACCTCCAAGAGGTCCTGGGGTGGTGCTGTTATCTGTGTCAGGTTAATGAACAAGCACTGGATCCATTTAATGCTATCATGAACTGCACATGTCACTGACTGCCATAGGCGTCAGAGCACCATGCTGTCATGTAGTCATTTGATGCTGGGTCACTGAAGGGAAATAACACAATAGCACTACTTGTCAAGAGAAGCACTACAGCTCTCCCATTACCTCCATTTAGGATCCCTCAAGGCCAAGCACCTAAGTCCTGCCAAGGATTTGTACCTTTCTTTATTCCACTGCCACTACCACATGTAGGAACATGACAACTGGTTTTATATATTTTAACATGATGCAACTGATTCACTTTAAGTCAAACTATTTTATGCAGCACAATCCTGGTGTCTCTTCAGTGTCATCTTGACTCTTCCCAAGAAAACTCAGCTGTAGTTTCGACTGATTGTCACGCCATGAGAAGTGCGGCACAACTTTGGAGGCGTTCACGGAGTGGATGACAAAATACACGACTTCTAGGAGCTGTGCGTCTGAGTTAAAAGGAAAACAGTGGTTCATCACAGCCTACCTCGTGAAACTGTGCTGATCCTGATGATCTGATTCACCCTCTCTCCATTTGAAGCGTCTCCCTGCTGCGACTCTCCAAAACTTTCACCGTGCGAGGGGAAACTTCAGGTGAAGCATTTCCGTGAACAGCGCACTTCAGGAAGCGACGGGACTCGGGATCTGTTTGCACCCTCCAGTCCAGAGCCGTGTGTTAGGATGTCAGGTGAACCGACTTCCTCTGTCTGTCCTGTTTGCCTGCGGACGCCCCACTGGATGAGAGAGCGGAAACGTAGAGAGGCTGCGCTGCGGCGGACCTGCGGCTCCCACCTGGACAGGAGGAGACTGGGGGAGCGCACAGGTGAGAGCGACGTGCAGGGGGGACATCTAGTGGTGGGAAACGCGAACTGCACGCAAAACAGCTGAGCAGGAATGCGCTTTTCCCACGCACGGACTGGACATGCAGGCAATTTGCATGTCCAGCCTGTGGTGTGAAGTCTGCATTTTTATGCAAAAGAAAGGTCTCCAAAAGATATGTTGTTCTACTTGTTTGGGAAATTTCAAATCAACGACTCCAACCAGTTTTTGTTGTAATAATAGTTGGATTATGTTAAAATGCAGTCACAGTAATATCGCCCTGTGATGCCTACATGTATGATTTGACTATTATTGATACGTTATTCCTAATTTTTACACCTTTATTTTATTGTCACAAAACAAAAACATAAAAAATCAGGCACAGATCACTAAGGATACAGGACACAGCACAATAAAGGAACGTGTGAAGAACCTGCATCAACAAAACATCAAGCTATTCAAACATCTTTCCTAATGTTGAAACCTCGGCCTGTACCTGCCTGTCGACTCGTTTTCTTGGTAGAAAGTAATGGAAAGTTATTGCTCGGTTTGTTTTCTACCATGATGTCACAGCCTTCTTAGATGCACATAAAAACAGTCTCTACAGCTGTGTAAATATAGCACTTTGTGGCACCCAGGCCAGTCCACACACGTTAGCCGATGCATCCGGAGCATGTAGGCCAGTCTGCCCTCAGCACTGACACAGTTAGAGGTCCCGAGGGGCGGTAGGAGAGAGAGTCTTAGATAGAGTTTCCCAAGTGCCTCCAGTGTTATTAATAAACACAAAGTGTGCCTCTGTCCTTAAAGCTAAAAAGCAACGGTGTCCATAGCTGCCTGGACCATCTGGACTGTCTGGACTGTCTAGCCTATCAGAGTAAGTTGACCTGTTATTGATCAGCTACCTGAAGATTTGGACCTCCTGAGTGTCATTATTTTCTGGGTTATTTTAGGATTTGTAGGCATTAGGTTTGATTACATTGACAGTGAAATTCACAGTTATGCAAATTAACCTGAAGTCGATGATGAGATTAGAGAAAGTTTTAAAAACAATGATCTTCTGATCAAGTATTGCTGTTTGTCATTTGATTAACGACCAAGTTCTCATTCCTTTCTTCTAGTTGGTTTCCTAGCAGCACATGGACAATCAAGGATCAGCAGAGGATGGAAAAGATGTGGCACCTACTGATGACTCACCCACGCCACTTAGATTTGTTGACGAGACGACAAACATTCCCCTCAATGAGATCACACGACACCCTACAAAGCAACTGGACCAGGCGTGCATGGACAACTTGGGGCAGCTTTTTGAGCACTGCATCCAGCAAGTGTCCCGTCTAGAGAAGCAGAGGGACGAGATGATACGAGAGCTCCTCCGTCTGCAGGAGCCCATGCTGCGAGTTGTGGCGCACCTGAGAGGGAAGCTTGTGGAGACGCAGAGGCTGCTCACCCTCGCTCAGCTGGATTACATGGCTGTTTATGAGGAAGTGCAGCACGTCAAGAGGAAACTTTATGCCACAGCCAGGGACTGCATCGAGAGCCAGGTGACGCTGGCTACAAACGAGTACGAGGTGGCTCAGTCTGCTGTCACACAGGTAAAATGCAGGATTCATCACAGTGACAGTTCATAGATTGAGTTTATGCCTGTTTGCAGTTTTGTGCTGTAACTGGCGTTCAGGCAGCTGATACTGAAACCAATCAATGAAACACCTCAAAACGTTGGGTTAATATGTGCAAGAAGCAACTGTATTATAAGTTGTAGCTTCAGCAACTGATACCTGCTTTGAAAATTTTAAATTAGACAAAATGTCACACAATATCAGTAGGATAATGTTTCCCCTGACATCCAGTAAAGGTCAAATAGACCAGAACATATGTAAATAAATAAACTTCACATGCTTAAGTGAGACATTGTGTGGCTTTCTTTCATTTTGTTGTAATTGTCTCTCCAGTTTGCATGCTCCAGTGTGCCGTACTGTATATATTGCATAGTGAAACAGAAGGTGCTGCAAATAGTACTTACAGCAGCATGAAGTGTCAAGTGTGATATTATCAATTTTATATGTGTCTGTAGGAGGAGCTCAAGGCCCACATCCAAAGTCTGACTCAGGAGCTGTCCCAGCTCAAGGAGGCCCACCATTACCAGCTCAACTCCCTTAGGGACCAGGCTACTAAGCCCTGCCGGCCAAGGGCCATGAGTGATGTCAGCCAGTGCCGACAGGCATCTGTCCGGCTGCAGCGGCGGCTGAGCGGCAGCGTGAAGACACTGGAGGGCTGGTACGAGCCTCGGATCATGGCCCTGCTGAAGAGGAGGCAAATTGGGGAGGTCGCCTTGAGAAAGAGCAGGGAGCAGGCAATGGACCTGAAGGCCAGCCTGGCGCCCCTGAGAGACAACATACAAAGACTGGAGTTGCAGAGATCCTGTTTGGAGCAGAGGATCACTCTGATGGAGAAAGAGAGGGAGGAAAGCACCATACAACACAAGGTACGGTAACAAAAATCAAGAGAAAAATAGACGTATGAAAAACAACTCAGATGTTCTCAACTCAGTTTCTCCATTTTCACAGGAGACTGTGGAAAAATTAAGAGAGACTCTGCGACAACTAGAGGTCGAGTTTGAGGTTCAAAGAAAATCTAAGAAAGATTTGGAGGATCTTAAGGAAGGCCTTTCAACAGAGCTGACATTTCTCAGGTAGGTTTACTTTGACCTACATTTAATTAAAAATTGCTAGCATCAGGGTAAAACACAACTAACAAATACCTTGTTTTGTAGAGGCCGTGACCACCACAGTGAAACGACTACAGAGGAAGATTCCTAATTTTTTTTATTTCCACTGGATATTTTTAATCAGCATATCTACATGAGACCAAACCAAAGTGTTGCATTAACATATTTTACAATGACTCATATTTCTGACATGCTGAAGGAACAAAGCAAACAGGTTTACTGTAAATATTTTTATTATGAATATACTTAAGTACAGAGAGATCAGATGCAGTACGGAAAAACATAAAAATGAAGAGAAAGAGGGGGAGAAAAAAACGACAAACAACATACAACCAGGAAAATTCAAACTAAAAATTAAGCAAACTTAATTATGTACAATTTTATTAAAAATGCATATCTGTAGAAAGTGAAAGAAATGAAACTATCAAAAACAAACCTGAAAGCATTTGCGATTGTTTATCAGCCAGGAGTGGAGTAGTGGGAGTTGAAAAAGATCTTAAAATCTGACCAATACAGATTTTTTTTAAAATACTTCACAACATGATGGAAAAGCAGCACTGGATCCTTGAATTTCCTACAAAAACACTGCGTCCCAAAATGTATGTTTAAAAAAGACATTACTGCTTATGCACCCAGTATTGGAAAACAGATCCATTTTTAACAAGCAGGTCAAATGAAGAGACACTGAGACTGGACTCATGCCTGGACCTCGGAATCTGCAGCACCTTCTGGATCCTCGTCGTTGTAGATGTTTTCAGCCTGTAGTAAAAACAATTTAGTGTAACAGCAACTCATATTGTAATAAATGCACTTTAATGTCAAACATCTCACCATATTATTTCTCGTAACTATTGTTCTTTATGATTACACTTCATTATGTGCCTAACAAAGCTCTTACCATCTGCCAGACTTGCATGATGTTGTCCTCTGATACAGAACAGATGACCCATGGCTCATTGGGGTTCCATGAGAAGTCTGATATCTTAGCTGTGTGTCCTCCGTGGATGAACTACAAAGAAGCAGAGCAAGAAGGATTACCAAAGCACTTATAATAATAATAATAATAATAATAATAATAATAATAATAATAATAATAATAATAATGTATTTAAATCTATCTAAATCTATCTACCCATCACAAAACTGACCAGCAACTCAGGAGGGCCATCCTCAGCATCCTCTGGAGACTGCTCCTCTCCAATCTTACTGAGGTCCCAAACGTTAAGCCGTCTGTCTGTGCCGCTAGAAGCCAGGATGGTTTCGTTATGAGGAGACCACTGAACCTGTTGGGATGACAATGGTTGGATGTTACATTTCTGCCACAGAGTGATCTTCAAACAAAACTATACACCAATACCCACAATGAAGAAGACTAAACTGGTCTAACAGCTAGCAGACTGTTGTCTGTTTGTTCTGGGATTATTCCTGTTTACAGGGCCCTTCTGAATCATATCATCATGCATCTCATAACTACAAGCCAGTTACAGACAAGAAAGATAAGTAAATAAGAGTGATAAGTATTAAATGGGACCTATCGGCCCCACTCCACAAAACATCCAAATTGTTGGCCAAGATTTACATTACAACAACAGATCAGGGTAACATACGACATACCTACAAACCTACCCTTATATGACTTAACTGAACAGATGTTCTTACCTGGAAGATCTCGTCTTTGTGAGACTCAAATGAGTGCAGCTTCAGCTTCAGGTTCCTCAGATCCCAAAGAGCCACAGTCTAAAATTAAAAAGTGGTCAGCTTCAACTGATTAAGGTCATTACACAAAAAAAGAAAAGGAAAAAAAATCTAATCAATCCACAGTCTGGTGTAATGTACCACTGTACAGAAAGTGGACCGACCTTATCTGCAGAGCCAGTGGCCAGGATGAACTCGCTGTAGGGATTAAAGGACAGGCAGTTGACCTCAGCAGTGTGGGCGTCCACTGCATGGCTGGGCTTGGAGGTGTTGTTGGACCGTGTGTCCCAACTGTCTCAAAACAGACAAAAGCACTATTGTAAAAAAAAAAAGAAAAAAAAAAAAAAAAAAGAAAAAAAAAGTTGGAACTGAACATCTTTGTTTCTCATAAGTCACCAGAGAGGCTGGTTAGTTCAGTTGTTGATTAAAAACTGCTCACATCATGAGCTTCTGGTCATCTGCCACAGATCCAAAGAGTGACTCATGGAGCAGGTGCCAGGAAACATCCTCGACCACAGCAGTGTGGCCTGTGAAAATGGTCTTGGCATCCACAATCTTCCCCTCCTTAGGCACTGTGCTGATGTCCCACAGGCAGATAGTCTGCAACAGTGAGCAGAGATGATAAAGAAAATGTATTTTCAGGTCCAAAAATAAACATCAGGAAACAAAAGAATGATCCTCACATGGTCATCAGAAGCACTCAGGAGAGATCCACTGAGGTTTGGGTTCCAAGAGAGGCCATAACCCTCCTTCTGATGCCCTCTCAGGCGCAGATCTGGGGTGCACTCTCCGGAGGGATCTGCAATATAAATAAAATCAATATTACAATAGATATTGTGTATATAAAGTCGGGAAAAAAACTTTCTCTGATTATGTCTGCAATCCTACCAGGCTTAGATGGGTGTTTTGTGTAATCAAAGACCAGTACATCACTGGTAGGGGTCTTTGTAGCAATAATACAAGGATTCTGAGGCATGTAACGGGCTCTGTTCACTTCTCCTTCGTGGTTGATCTTGATCTCAATCTCTATTTTCCCACTTACTGATCCAAAGCCACCAAACTCTGAAATAAAGCACAACAGGTTGCAAGGTTGTTGCAAATGTATGGAATAAAAATTGGGTCTGTTAAACTACATGAATGTTATTTTATACAAGAGAGGTAAAAAGCATTTTAGCAAATGAAATATTTAAAACATGAATACATGTCTATATTTTCTATAACATTAAAGCAAAATACACATTTATTTAACATACTAATACAAATATTTTATTATAACATATTAACAATCAATAACACAATGTCAACATGAAATGTCACCCAGAATGTGTTGCAATGGAGGCAATTACATGTGCATGTTAGCCATGTTATTCCGTACATCTTTTAGAAATAGTAGTCTTTGTAGTCTTTGCATGACGCTTTACTTTGATGCCACAGACTATACTTGTCAATTAATTGATTTTGTGCATTATGTTCTAGTTGTAAACACAGCCAGGATTTCAAGTTCATATGTTCTCTCACCTCCTTTCTCACTGTCATAGTGTGAAGCATCAAACTGGGCATCATCATTTGGGAGCTGAACACTGGCAATCACAAGGTGATTCTGTTCATCAGACGTATGTGTACCCAGAACCAGCCTGTGCACACTGTAGTCTTTTCCCTCTGGTCTATGGAAAGGAACACAGTATTTTAATTCAATTTTATCTTGTCATTACCTGGTACCTGTAAAGCTGCAGCAGATCCCCACTCACCTGGTGACATCTGGTAGCCACTGGGCTGTGAGGCTGGGCCACTCTAGTGCATGAGTCATGACCAAGTCATAGAGGAAAGGGGTGTTCTTCTTCCAGATCTTGTACTCCTCATTGATTACTCTTTCCTCCACAGCATCATCAAACGCAGCTGCAAAATATTATTTGACAGCAGCAGATAGCTACGTTATAATGGTGAAAGTCAACCAAGTCATGCAGCATCAACTTTGTCCAGACTGAAGGGGACACTGGTGTGAAGTTTAAGTTATATCCCATCTGCATAGCAAGCTGTTAAGTCCTTGTGGAATTTCCATTAGCTAACAGTAAGTTTTAATTTGCTGACATGCTAGAGTTAGCCACATAAAGACACAAGTCATAATCAAACAGTGGAAAAAAAGCTGACTTTAAGTAGGACAGTAAACTAGTAAACTAAAATGCTTGTATAGCGAGGATGATAGGATCTAACGCTAGCTAACAGCTAAATTGCTGGTTTCTAACAATGAAAGATGCTGGCAGCGCACTAACAACCACCGGTCCATCCCAACTCGGCTTTTATAATTGTCTGGACATCATACACACATTTAATCATCTATGTCAGATACGTATCCACCCTTACCGTCTTTATCAGCCATCGTGCCGCAAATAAAGCACTAACACTATTAAAAATAAGTAATTTTGGGGGGAGAGCACTAGGAAAACAGCACGGAGGAATGCAATGGCGCCAACTCCATAGAACGCCACTGGCCAATCAGCGTGCAGCAAAACCGACAGGAAGTCGTCACGTAAAGCCATGACTACTTCCGGAAACGTCGTAGTCCATGAGGAAAGCCAGGTGTAACCTCGATATGCGGAAGATCAGAGTAGTTTATATTGAAACACGTTAATCTATTACAACTTACAGCTGCCATGGACGACCGTCAACTAGACCTGACTGAAGCGCAGATAGCTATCAAGTCCAAATACCCGCCCATCAACAAGAAATATGAGTGTAAGTAAGTGCGAGGTTACGATAAACAAATCAGCCCTGTTAGCTCCATTACTGTTTACACGCTCAGAGACTGTGATAGAAACTCTGTTTACAGTGTCTGACATCAGCTATAATCGTGCTCTATCGATCATAATATATTCTTTAATGCTGTTTATATCCGTCCAGCTGTTTTAAGTTGGTCGAACAACATGCAGTCAACTTTCCCCGGCTCATCATGTCACCCTGTGTTTTACAATTACAGACCTGGATCATACAGCCGATGTACAGTGAGTGTTTATTTTTATCTTGGCAGTTGGACTGGCATTGGATTGTCAGATCACAAGTGTCTCTATTCTTTATGATACATGTTTTTTCTTCCAAGAATTCACTCCTGGGGCAGCTCTTTGGAAGAAGCCTTTGAGCAGTGTGCCATGGGCATGTTTGGCTACATGACGGACACAGAGACTGTGGAGCCGATTGATACAGTTGAAGTGGAATCGGAGGGTGAGAATCAGCCACAGTGCCTCAAAGATACCTGTTTTAATGGTCAAAATCATAGGAATAATACGTATTCTTTCATTGTGCCTTCTCAATAGGTGAGGACATGGAATCTCTTCTATTCCACTTCCTAGATGACTGGTTATACAAGTTTAGTGCAGATCTCTTCTTTATTCCCAGGGTAAGTATGATGACCAGTTCAGTTGTGTGGTGTGGACAAATTAATTAGAGACTGTTAACTTGCTATAGGTACACTTATGAATAGCTTTCTTATCTCCTCTGGCTCTCTAGTAGACGTGCAACCTGCTCTGGTGTTTCCTTGCCCTTTGACCAGTTTATGATACATAGAAAAGGGATGTGTGCACAATGCATAATAAAATGTTATTTGTTGTATTAATTAATTATCATCATAGTAAAACATTCTCCCCTAAGAACAAAAGTAAAAAGACAAAATAGAAAAAGAAACATGCAGAATATTCTTTTGTCTAGATTCCATTTTTCAATTTTAATTGATTTTGTGATATTCTGTGTTTACGGTCATGTGTTGTTTTTTTCTCCTAGGAGGTTAAAGTTGTACATTTAGACAGAATGCATTTCAAGATTCGCTCAATTGGGTGAGTTTTAGTATATTGACATGAAATTTAGAAACAGAACTTTCTATATGATGAACAACAAAGTTTTACTAAAATTACAAATTAACTTTTAGCTCTGTAATAGCTGGTCAATGTGAATACGTTTCTTCAGACAATTAGGTAATTTTCATTAGGTAGAATAAAGTGTAGGATGAGATGCTGACTGCCTTTTTATATTCTCCCAATTGTTATTATTTATTTGACTTTGTAAGTTGCTCCCTCACATCTTAATTTTGCTTTTTTTTTTTTTTTTTTTTTTTTTAAAATGAAAGGTGGGGTGAAGAGTTCTCTATAGAAAAGCATCCACAGGTAAGCTACTACAGTGCTCATGAATTACTTGAGATATAACTGACGATTGTTTATTAATAATGTAAATCTGTAAATTATTAAAAAAAAAACAGAAAACTTTATGAAGTGTTTTTATTATTCACACGTTAAAAGGTTCAAGGTTAAAAATTTAAGAATAATGTAAAACCTAAAGAACATACATAATTATGCAATGCCAGTAATGCATTTATTTCTATGTCCTTTGTTGTCATTCAAGGGGACAGAAGTGAAAGCGATCACATATTCAGCAATGCAGATCCATGATAAAGAAAAACCAGAGATATTTGCAATTATTGATATCTAACAACACCTGCAGAGACGACTAACACTCCAGGTTTGATAGAACTGGAATGTCTACGTGGCCAATTTAAGTGGCGTTATCAACTAAAGCACTGATTTATTGATTTGTAAAATCACACTTTCTTCTTGCTGGGTGAATTGTTTACTATGGGGAACATTTCTTTTGACTATGGATACATACAGTACAGTGTAAAACAGATTATAGATTAGTTTTATGACACTACTTTTTTTAATCAAATAAAACAATTCAGAAATGGAAAAAAATCCTAAATACAAACCAGGCTCCAGTAATGTCAGTCCTGTGCAGGGATATGTATGTAAGAGAACTCTTTGCTTTATGTTATCATTAAGAAAGTAAAAATGAATTCACTGTTTTTTAGCACATTTGTTAATTCCGTTTTATTCAACTTAAATTAATATTCTTATTTATCATACATCTGAAATAGTGTTGATGCCTTATTAATCATTGTAAGTAATTAAACAAAGGATTATTTTACATGTGGGTTTGATTAAATGCTTTACTAGCAATATAAATAAAAATCTAACTTGTTAATATTTGTGGTGTGGTTATTCTGTAGGACAGAGCAGTAAATAAAAGTGCTGGTACTTAGCTGTTTTGTAAAGTATATGTCTTAAGAAACTTTAATTCTTACCTATTTTGCATAGATCTTCTAAAATTACCTAAAAAAATACCCTTAGATATGCTGATAAATACTCACAATACATGTCTGTCCCTCAGCTAAATAAGAATTTGGGAACAGTAACTATTTAATTAAAATGACTTGACTTACTACTCCTTGAAGTGATTTAGTCAAGTGGAAAATACCAACATTTGCTAGACAGTCCCCCAATATGAGGTATTTTCTTTGTTTTTTATTGAGTTTTATATATTGGGACAAGGAAGAAGCAGTTTGGAAACCTTTAAACTGTTGTGTTGTCCTAAGAAATAACGAGTAATTTTGCCAAAGTGAGAAGAAAAGAGATGATGTGAACAATATAATATGACTAATAAACCTAGAACTGATAAATTGTGGATTACAATCTTCTCCTATAGTTGCTAGAATACACGTTTTGCTGCACTGCGTGAGTGTGTGTCTTAGATTAGACAGTTTATGCTGCAGCAGATCCAAACACACACATCAACTTCGCTCCTCTCCGGCGGTGACGTCACGGCCTCCTCCTGCGTCTCTTCCTCCATCACAGTGAAATGCAGCTGCGCCATCTCCCCTTTGTCCATTGAAGGGAGCCGGGACGACCTGCAAAAAAAAAAAAAAACCGGGTGCTGTGTAACAGGACTGTTCAGTGCGCTGCATTTGGAAACCGCTGCTTGCTGCTGTTTTAGTTTGTGAACCTACAGAGGTTCCGTTGGGCTGATTTAACTGTGCTGCTGCGGCGCGTTATGAGCGAAGCGAATGCTAACAAGAGCAAGCCTGAGTCCCCGATAGAGCCGAGCCAAGAGAAGAAAAGCAACATGGAAGACACTAAATACCTTCCCCAGCTCCTGGCTGAAAAGGACAGCCTGGATTCATCGTTCACGCACGCCATGAAGCTTATTACTGCAGGTAAAGTTGGTGTGATTGTTTGTTAGCTTGTTCAGGCTAACGCAGACTAGCTAGCTAACCGTAGCACAGCGTGCGCTGAGGTTTCCTTCTCGTTGAGAGGCCGGAACATTAAACACGTGCTTATTAGCGATGTGGTTCAGACCATTATGAGTGAAAATGACCAGCTTCTGTTTATTTACTTCTCCATTCGCTAAAATGTGAAAATATTTGCAACAACCCCTCTTGTTAAATGATAGCTCAGAGTTGAATAGCGTTAGCTTCTGTTCGCCCCAGTGCAATAGACACGGACTTGTGCAAGAAACGTTCATTAGCTATACCTTAGTTATTACTTACATGCAGTTTATAGTGCGTTATCTATAGCACTAAATTCACCAAAGAAATGCATCGAGGTGCTTGAAATTAAAGGCAATATAATATAAATAACCTTTTTTTTTTTGCAGACTGCTACAGTAATGTTGGCCTGTTTCGGCTAACATTGCAAATCTATTTGCGCAGTTAGTTGCTCTTTGCGTCTGTGAATGCGAACCTAAAACCTTTCTTTTGATTGCAGAGATTGAGAGGATTCAGAAAGGTGAAAGCAAGAAAGAGCCAGAGAAGGAAACATATCTGAACCTGTTTGATACTAAAAATCTCAAACTCAAAGAGCGAGTTCTCATCCCCACCAAGCAGTACCCAAGAGTAAGTATTCACTTTTTTATAATCAGAGAGGGGAGGGCCTTACCAAATGTTAAGACATCTGGCATTGGTGCCTGGTCAGTCTATTACCTTCAAATGATTGAAGAAGCTTCTGCTAATCTTAAACAGAAATATACAATGTAAAACGGAGACAAGGAAGTTTCAAACACAGTTTTCACAAGCAGCTCGGACATGTCCAACTGTCCTGTGTATCTGACTTAAGCACCCTGTCACTTAGCCCTTCAAGTCTAGTCTAGTCCTAGTCATGCGCCTAGTGTATTTCTACACCTGTGTTTGCATGAACAGTTTTGCACCAGTCCAAAATGCGGGAGAGCATGGCATCTACTGTTGAGTGAAGATGGATTTAAGAAAAAATTTGGCTGACTTTTCCACAGGTCAACTTTGTCGGCAAGCTTTTGGGTCCTCAGGGCAGCACAATCAAGAGACTGCAGGAGGACACTGGTGCAAAGATTTCAGTTCTGGGCAAAGGTTCCATGAGGGACAAAAATAAGGTATGTTTTATACTGTGGGGTTACCCTGTGATAAATGTTTGTTAATTACTAGCTCTGTCCTGTGTGTTGCAGCTCAACATCTTCATTTATATTTAAAGAAGTCTGTACTCTAAGTACACAGCCCCATTTAGTAGAAAAAAGGGATTTTCCAAACATCAAAATTGAAAACAGACTACCTGTCTAACAAATGTGTAAATAATTTGTGTTCAGTCCAATTAATCATTATATGTCCTTATTCTGTTCTTCAGGAGGAAGAGCTGAGGAAGGGTGGTGAGGCTAAATATGCTCACTTGGCCATGGAACTGCATGTGTTCATTGAGGTGACGGCACCCATCCCAGAAGCGTATCTGCGCATGGCACATGCCATGGAGGAAGTGAAGAAGTTCCTGATCCCGGTACATCCAAGATGCATTTCCTTTTTGTTTTTTTATTTCAATTATACTTAAACCCATTTACAAAAAGAGTGTTGTTCAAATAAAAAATTGATTTTCCAGATATGTACGGTAGCTTTTTCTATTTTCTTATATAACTGACCTTTTTTTTTTTTCCTTGGCTGTAGGAACCTGGCGAGCATGACCCGTACATGGATCCTCACTTCCTGAACGGATCTCAGGATGGTTCGGGCCGGGGTCGAGGTGGTCACTTAGGAAGGGGCAGGGGCGGACCACCTGGTGCTGGAGGACCAAGGTAGGAGGCTGATTGATAATGACTCAAACCTCTGATACATGACACTCTATCATCTAGAAACATATATTGGCCTTTTAATTGTGTACAAACACACATATTGTCACCATTATATTGCGAAATGTTCACATAACACTGTTTCCTTTTTTGATATTTAAACAATACATCAATTTGTCTGTTTTCCGTTTTCCCATTTCACAACCTGGCTCCCTTTTCTACAGGGGGCGAGGAATGCCACGTGGGGCCCCTCGAGGAGCCATGCGTGGTGGAGCTCCACGGGGAGGACTTGGAAGAGGTAGCGCTCCTAGAGGTGCACCATCTGGTAGGGGTGGACCCCCTTCTGCTCCTGCTAGAGGAGGCTCGGCTCCCCGCTCTAGACCCCCTGCAGCCGGGGCTCCAAGGATGCTCCCATCAGCAGCCATGTCTCACCAGCAACATCAGGTTCCTCCGTCAGCATCACAACCCAAAGCTGAGGCTTATGAGGATTATGTGCGTATCTAAAATCATTAGTTTCTTAATTTTCCATTAATTGTCTCACACTGAAATTTTGCTGACTGCAGTCTGGGTTGTAACTCGTGATATTGTTAATTTGTTTCCCTTCTAGCCTCCATATGATGAATCCTACGCAGAACCTGCCTATGAGGGATATGATAGCTATTATAATCAACAGTCGGCGCCTGCGTGAGTCTAAATTAATTTTTTATGGGGATTTTTACAGTTTAAGGATGTGTGCTGCATTAACACTTGTTTACAATCTCTCATCAGGGATACGGAATATTATGATTATGGACATGGGGAGGCCCAGGATTCATCATATGAGCCTTATGGTAAGACTATACAACAAAACATCCACATGGTCACATACTGAGATCTCTTATAAAGCCATGATTGGACCTATTATCTGCTCATTCAGAATATTAACTTACACTTGTCTGTGTTTTCTCCTTTCTGTTCTTGCAGCTCAAGATGAGTGGGACAACTCATGGTCCAGCTCAGGTGCTGGAGGAAAAGCCCCCCCATCCAGGCAGTCGAAGGGCGGGTATAGAGAACATCCTTATAGATACTGAACGGCTACTGGTAGAGAGTTGTTAAGGCAACTGTCTCCAACTGTTACTCACTTAACTTTTCAAAGTAATTCCCCTCTTGTTTGTTCCCCTTTTTTATGCTTTATTTTATTTCGTTGTTTTTTTAAAACTCGGTAGAGACATTTTGTTGGCTGTATAATAGAGTGCTAGAGGAGAAGCGTTAATGCAAAGCTTTTCATTGTTTATCTGTTTCCATTTACTGTTTGTTTCAGTTGCATAGATTGCAGTTAAGGTCCTAGTGACTTAAACCTAACAGTCAACAAGAGTAACATTTAGTGATATTTGATGATTATTATTTCATTTAGTTGTTCTAGAACAAAATGTGATTGTGGCGATAACCTCTTCTCACATAGGCTGCAATATAAGTCCTTCACGACTGGACAAAAATGATCCTTAATGCCTCGTTGTAACTTAAGTATAACTAGAATCTATCTAATTGCAAACTAAAATACAGCCCTGAGACGTTTTGATTAAAACAAAAAGTCTTATTTGCTTACACTACAATACAAATCTCGTCTTGTGTGAAGTTATAGTATTTCGTAAAAAAAAAAAAATTAATAGTCCTGAAATCAATTTGAGAAAGAAATGCCTCTATTTTTGCCACTCCTTACAATTGGTCTATTATGTCGTACTATTCCTTGGAAAAACATCACAAATGTTAGAATACTTTTTGTAAACCTTGAAGGATTAACAGTCCTTACTGTATGTAAGGTAGGCTGTAGCCAACTCAATATTTTGTACATAATCTTAGGACAACTGTGTATGCTTAAAGTCGTGCCGTCTCCAAAATGCATAATGCTTGTGTACCTTTGGCTAAATAGGATACTAAATATATCCCAAAATGTTTTTCTGCAGTGCGTGTTTCAATAAAGTTTCTAGTTTCTTTTTAATCAATCTAAACATGGTATTCTGCCTTTGTTGTTCCAAAGTAATGCCTTCAGTCTGTGACTGTTGTTCTCAGTGGTTCGTAACAACGCAGAGTAATCTGCGTGTATACACGTCAAACTGATTTAAAAAGAAAAACAAAAGATAACAAAAAAGCAGTGTTTTGACAACGAACGTATCCTCTTCGTCTGTTATTCAAAAGTTATTTAAAGGACACTTGTAATGTCATCTTAAAAATAATAATAAAACCCATCACTCTGAGGTAATGTGCTGCCGAATACATGTTTGACTGGAATGATATAGTGCTTGAACATGTATTGTCATTAACCTTTAGTCATTTAGTCTATCTTTTCAAGCTCTCGAGAGCAGTGTATCTTCAGCCGCTTGAAATAACCGAATTTCAACAGTATTTCAAATCAAGCTTGCAGGGATCTTACTTGACTTTGATGCAAAGTCATGCTGGCTGGTTTTTATAAAAGAAAAAAATCGCAGAGGAGAGGATTCTAAAAGCCTAAAGATCGCCACAAGAAGGTAAAACTAACCCCAACACTCATTTGTTAGATTTTTGTTTTGTTTTCTGTGCAAAACATCAAGTAATGCAAGTCATCCAAAACATATCCAAAACATTGAACTACAAAATTATGCTATCAGTAGTTATTCCGAGCAAAATAAGTCGTACAAAACAATCAGAAATGGTTGTGATGCAACTCTTGCTCTAATAAAACCAACAATGGTCCATTCATATCACTCAATACTTAACCAATTTCCATCTTGATTATTTCTGTAGAATGTAGATTAATGAAAATTAATAGTTGCACTTAAAGCGTGAAATATCCCATTGGTGGACGAAAACAAACCCTTCAGCTTGAGTTGCATGATACTTTTGTAGTATAACGTTAGCCTTGCATGTGTGATGTCCACTGTGTGCACCTAGATACTGTTGTGTCCACGATCTCATTTCTGTTTCTCCTTTTAGGTTGTCACACTACTGTGTAGGTGTAATTGACACATTACGCTCCAGCATACCAGGCCTGTAAGGTCAGTAGAAAAGAAACCGAAGATGAGCGTTGGTGTCATTGTGCTCATTGTTTAACTATCACTATCTCTGTCTTTAACAGGTTAATTTAAAACTCCTGGAAAGAGCAGAAGACTTGCAGCGTCTTTTATCGCCACTAATTCCTCGAAGGATTTGTCTGATTAAGAAAAGCGTAGAAGGAGCATGATCACCACTGAGAACATGCTCCGCTCTTCTGAAACATTAGAGGAAAAAGGATGTCTGTTTGTTTTTTTTTTTTGTATGTACCATTATTATATCCTGTTGTCCCTTTTGTTGAATGTGTTTTAGTTTCTAATATTTTTGTTTTATTTTTATAGACATTTTTAATGCCTTTTTATATAAAAAGTAATTAAAGTTTTTCTAAATTAAACAAGTTTATTCTTGAGGTTTGTCTCTTAATGAGAACAGTCTGTATATTTACAGTTGTATTGAGGATTTAATAGCTAAAGGATTGTTAAATGTTTTTAATTTACTACCGTATATTGTAACTTCTCTTTATAACTTCAAGAGTGACCAGCACAATTACAGTCCATGCACTATGTAAACTACCATCTAAATAGAAAATGTAAAATAAAAAAAGAAGCTAGGTGTTTGGCCTTGCAGATCATACCAGTTTTTACACTTTGTCCCTTCAGTAGACGGCACATACACAGCAGCTTATCTCCAACAAGTCTCAATCACAATGTTTTACAATGTAGAAAAAAAGGTAGGGGAGGTAGTAACTTAAAGTTTATATCATTTGAGCTTACATTGGTCAGGTGTCAGGATAACAGTCCAAAGATCCTTTAGCATTCACTGAGACAATTATATAGTTTAAACAAATTACCTGTGTATAATGGTATAATTACCAAGGAAGAGGCATTGCCACCACTGATCAGTGTCTATGAGTATAATATAAAACTATCAGTGCACAAAACCAGTGGGTATGTACACAGATCTGTGTACATACACAAGATTGACTATTTGAAGTATATTGCACACAATGAAAACACTTGGGTTTCCTTTCCTTGCCTTGTTGCGTCTGTGAGAAAGTCGACGGATTGTCCCTTTAAGCGACTCTCCTCCCACAGGTCGCTAACATATCCGCGCCCCCGTCAACCAGCGGCTACCTTCACATCAACAATGAGTGTCTTCGCTGATTTCAATGAAAAACACGCCAGTATTTCAATAAATATTCTGAAGATTTATTGTGTTTAACTTATTGTCTGTGCAGCAGAGCAGGGTTTAACGCAGACAGCAGACACTGTCGTTGGTAAGATCTCATTTTCTTGTTTAGCCTGTTTGGTAGCTTGCTTGGACGCTAGCTAGCTGCAGGGACACGGTGCGCTAGGCCTCGGTCTTTGTATTTATTGAAGCATGGTCTTGGCGGACAGGCTGGAGTCGGACCCTCGTTGTGTAGGTCCACGTTGTTTCGTCTGCCGTCCTAGAAATATAGAGGTTTGTCAGGAGCTGTTTGAGCCGAAGCCGTGAGCTAAGTAGAAGTCATCCTAAAAACAAGCTAGCTTGTAGTGTCAGCTTCCGCAAAACTTGCACCATGTTAAAATGATGCTATGCTGCGAGTGCAGACTTGTTTGCATTATATGTGTATTTATAAGGGAGAATGATGCATTTATTTAATGTTGCATGTTTTTCTATTTTTAGTACAACCTTAAGGTTTAGTTATTTATTTCTAATGTTTGGCTTTGTGAACCACTCCTTATCAGTGTCCAACTAATCCAATCATTGACTAAAGTGTGATTGTATTGATGATGCTGTGCCACTAGTTCCCAACTACTTGAAACATACCACAGACTGATTTAAATCATAAACACCATTGCATAGTGTTGCATATTGGATAATTCAGATCAGCCCCCCCACCCTGTCTGTCTGACCTGTCTTCTTGTTGTGATCAGGTACAAAGGAGAAGAATCACAAAACTAAGCACACAGCTGGAAGAGGTGAGCCGTGGGCGTGTCTGCAATGGCTGGTGGAAGGAGAGGGGCGAACCGAACCACATACTGCAGACCTCCACTAAGCGGTGAGCCAGGCTCCGTCAGCAATGGCAACCACTCGACCAGCTCCCCAGTCACAGGGGTGCGATCTCGGACGAGGTTAGTGAAGCTCTTAAACACTGCTCAGGAATGGTTGACTCCTATCTGGGCTGTATCATGATAACATGCACAACGCTGGCTTCTCAAGGATTTTCTACGCCCTCTGCTCTGTCTGCAGAAATGGCTCGGGAACATGCATGTCCAGCCCCCCACTGGCTGCTCAGACTGTGGTTCCTCTGAAGCATTGTAAGATACCGGAGTTGTCTGGGGATCGTAATGTGCTGTTCGAGCTCCATCTTTTCTTCTGCCACCTCATTGCCCTCTTTGTCCACTATGTCAATATCTACAAAACTGTGTGGTGGTACCCTCCATCACACCCTCCCTCCCACACATCACTGGTGAGTATTCACTGACCTATGCTGGTATTTATGATTTGTACTTATGCTTGTTTACAGAAATATACAAGAATATATGGTGGTCACTGTAATCCTGAACCTCTCTTATTATTTACAGAACTTTCACCTTATTGATTATAACATGCTGGTGTTCACTGTCATCATATTGGCAAGAAGATTAATTGCAGCAATTGTAAAAGAGGTAAGTTCTATCTTTTGAGAGTTGTATTAATGGTGTATTATTTTATCCTCTGTCTTTGTTTCTATTACACATTTTAAACTTAGTTTCTATGTTGAGTGAAGATGCTCTGATCTGATGGCTCCTTTTCTCCTCTAGGCATCACAGAGTGGGAAACTCTCCTTCCCTCATTCAGTCTTTTTAGTGACTGCTCGGTTTGCTGTGCTAACGCTGACAGGCTGGAGTCTGTGCCGCTCCCTCATTTACCTCTTCAGAACCTATTCTGTCCTGAGCCTGCTTTTCCTCTGCTACCCGTGAGTATCCTCAAGACATAAGATGGACATGTTTACACCAGCTCCAATCACTGCTCTTCAGTGAATTTTGAACTTGACAACAGATAATCTTACAGAGACATTGCTGCTTGAATGGGAGTTATTTGTTTCACCCACTAGCAGAAGAGCCGACACATGCTCTCATTGCCCTGTGTTCTGTGCTTGAAATGTCCACTCGACACTCATCACTTGCTCTACGTACACTCGTACACACGTTTTCAGTGTTCTCCGCACTTTATTATTCACATACATTATTTATGCTCCAGTGTGGTTTGCTTGTGTTTCATGGCTTGGCTCCAGCTTCAGTAGTTCCTTTTGGTGTGTCTGCTTTCACAATTTCTCTAGAAGCTGTCAAAATTTGAATGCTGTAATGATTCAAATCTTGTTTGCATGTTGTTTGTTGTCTTGCAAGCACTGTAGTGCTGTGTGTCATTTTGGAAATAATGTTTTTGTTAATATTAAATATCAATAACTTGGTGTACTCTTCGTTTCCTGCATGTTTGATGGGATATGCTGTTTGTAAATGTTTATCTATAGCAGACATAGGTGCATAGATTTTAGACATGGATATCTGTTGCATGTCGTCCTTGTAGCCATCTCTTTCAAGGCAAGGCATTCATTCTAAGCATTTGTTTTTTTCCCACAGATTTGGGATGTATGTTCCATTCTTCCGGCTGAACTGTGACTTCCGGCGAGCCGGTCCACTTTCCCCCATTGCTAGCATTGGCTCCAAAGAGGTGGGCAGCGTGAGCCGGGGCAGGGACTACCTGACTGTGCTGAAGGAGACGTGGAAGCAGCACACCAGCCAGCTGTACGGCGTTCAGGCCATGCCAACTCACGCCTGCTGTCTCTCCCCGGACCTCATCCGCAAGGAAGTGGAGTACCTGAAGATGGACTTCAACTGGAGGATGAAGGAGGTGCTGGTCAGCTCGATGCTCAGCGCTTACTACGTGGCTTTTGTACCTGTCTGGTTTGTCAAGGTGAGAACCTCCTTTTTAAAATATTAACTTAATAATTCAAACACTCCTGAATGTCTTTATTTATTTCTGCTTGTATATTTTACTTCAGAGTACACAGTATGTGGACAAACGCTGGTCTTGCGAGCTCTTCATCCTGGTGTCAGTCAGTACATCAGTCATCCTCATGAGGCACTTGTTGCCTCCTCGATACTGTGACCTGCTTCACAAAGCTGCAGCTCACCTGGGCTGCTGGCAGAAAGTAGACCCCTCACTCTGCTCTAATGTTCTTCAGCACATGTATGTACTGCTCACACCTTATTACTGGGTTTTAGTTCCTTGTGGACTAAATATAGCCAAATCCTGATCTCACTCTGCTACCTGTTTATGCACAGATGGACAGAAGAGTTCATGTGGCCACAGGGAGTCCTGGTTAAACATAATAAGAACGTCTACAAAGCAATGGGTCACTACAATGTTGCAGTCCCATCAGATGTGTCTCATTATCGCTTCTATGTAAGTATTTCTGAAATGTCTGTGGGACCATGACATGGAGGTTACAGAGAGCCTGTACTGTAACATTTGTGGTGCTGACATTATCTGATTACTGACGGCACCCTGTCTGTTTCCCTCTTCTAGTTCTTCTTCAACAAGCCTTTACGAATATTGAACATACTCATCATCCTGGAAGGTGCCATCATATTCTACCAGCTCTATTCACTGATATGCTCAGAAAAGTGGCATCAGACTATATCGCTGGCTCTGATCCTCTTCAGCAACTACTACGCCTTCTTCAAGCTCCTCAGAGACAGAATAGTGTTAGGAAAGGCATACTCATACTCAAATAACTCATCGGACCAGAAAGTCAGTTAGACTTAAGTTATTATTAGTCACATCCACTCTGGAACAAGACAAACATGCCTAAGAGCTCTGTATTTTTTCTACAAACTATGTTTCGTGTCATGTTTCTGTTCTGATCTGCCATAATAAATAAAAAGAAGTATTTTTGTACTGCCTTAAAGGTTTACCTTTATTTATTTATGTTATCAAGTTCTAAAATATGTGACCATACTGGACACAACAGGCATCACCGTCTTAGAAGAGTAGAGCTTAGTCCACAGATTACACAAACTCAAAAACATACACACATGTAGAAGCGTGGATAATCTGGTTAATATTTCTGTGTAGTTTATTCTACTGTAATATATAGATGTCTCCTGATAATAAAAAACAAATCAATAGAGCTATATTGCGATGGTTAAGCTTAAAGGGGTGGGATGACCCTTTCATTTATATTTAAATCCAGTCAAGAAAATAGAGGATTTCTTTGTTTACAACAAAGGCACAGAGGTGAGTTTGGGCTGCTATAATAACAAGAGGAGAGCACTGGCGCCACCGTGTGGCCTGTTCGTATTTAGCCCTCGCTAACCTCCGTTGTGACAAACCCAAATGACTTTAATATTTGCAAAAGAACCACAATCAGCTGATCAGTGCTGAGCAGCGCACATCATAGTGTGGACTCCAGCTGTGCAGACAGGCCGCGGGGGCGCACAGCGGCACCGGGGGCGCACTGGCTCTTTAAGAGGGACAAAACACGACGGCTCCGCTCGGATCGAGCGCGTCGATGCCGCGCTTTACATTTCGTCAGTGAATTGTGCAGCTCCCGCACACGCAATTCCCCTATTATCGTGGTTTTAAGGACGGTTCATTAGCAGGAACTACACGTAAACGTTTTTAATGGCAGGAGCCGAAATATGACGCTGTGCGCAGCCGGCTCGCTCTCCAGCGCGTAATTGATTCGGTAAGTCTTTATTTGTGTCATTCGTGGACGATAAATCTGTTCAGTCGCCTTCTCCCACGCTGAATTCAACCTTATCAACACACAACTGCTGTCTGAACATTGTTCTTAATTACTCTTCCTACAGTGTGTTGATATGAACCTATTAAATAATGGTTTCAGCGGATAAAGTTGGTATTGTGTGCCACTGTAGTGGCCATCTTTGGATTCTACTTTGAACGGAGGCTTGGCGCAGTGTTGAGGGGACAACAGCTTTCTAATCAGTTCTTATGGCACTAAGCCTTATGCAGACCCACTGCCGACATTATAAAGGAATGATAACAAGCTGTAATAATCCAGTATTATACTGAAATTGCAGTGTAGACCAGTGCAAGTGCTGTAATGCTACTCCTCCAGTGTGAAACCTAATTTATATAAAACAATATCTCAATTTAATGCAGTTATTGAATGTTTTATTGGATCAGGCTCTACTTCATTATGCATTTCAGTTTTTCTAGACACTTATTGTAAATGGATAGGCATAAAACCTTTAAACTCATATTGATTTTTTTCCACTGAGCCATTTATTTGAAAGTGATCTGCATTAGGTCCATTTGTATCACTCTGTATGTTGTTGTGTTGTTGTGAGTAGTCGCCTTGTCTCCATGTACCATCAGATCACAACAACAGATCTCAGGATCACAAGCGGGTTTTAAATGAATCAGGTGGTTGCGCTTTTGTCGGTTTCCTGGTACTCTGCTTGACATACAGGCTGTAACTGGTTATGTTACTTGTAATAATTCACCCTGCTTCACTCCACATATTCTCTCATTTCCACTTTGAGGCTGCTCTAAAAATATCTTTCTAGAACACAGACAGTAGCTTCAATTAAAAACACTGATCTCAATGCATCTCATTTTTAGAAGTAGATGAGTGGCACAGTATTTCCTACTGTCTGTAAATGTAGTAAGTGTGTGTTTGGGTTTTTCTGCTGTAATAACACAGGCATGCTGTCTAGTTAATGAAAGCATTAATGGTGTTTTTTCTTCCATCCTGCAGTGTGGACAATCCTGAGCTGCAGCACTTATTTTGGCACAGTCAGTATCCTCCTGCACAAGTCTTCTTAAACCGAGGGAAGGGTGCTAGTTTTCTAGCTCCCACCTTTGTTGTTTCAGGACATCCTGTACATCAGCCAGGCGGTGCCCCCTCATCCTGCCTCGGAGAGCTTCACTTAAAAAAAGAGCAAAATAAAAAAAAAATAATGGAAGACAAACGCAAGAAGCGCAGCCCAAAGGTGTCTCTCCCTCAGCCTCCTCCTCCCCCAATCAACCCACGCAAACTCTCCGTCCTGCCTGCCAGCAAAAGTGCCACCTTCTCTCTCGGCCTGCCGCAGCCTCCCTCCCCCAAGAACAGAGGCAAATACAAGAGGTCCATAGGAGCACCAGGACAGCCCAAAGAGGTGTTCGCTGCTGTTGTCGCTCCACCAAAGACCACCAGGTTTGTAGCAATAGGTATTGAATCTTGAGTTTTGCACTGACATTTAAATATACGATAAGTCTGCTTTGATAATTTATAGTTTTGAAAGTGTGGCACGTTCTGAATGTTACATAATTTAACTTAAAGAGTTGTAATAAATCATTTTGGAATTGTTTACAACAGCAGAAATAGATACGGCAGGTGTTATTTTAACATAACTAAAAAGAAGCAATATTATATGCCTATTATATAGTGTGTATAAAAACACTTGAAGATTGGGCTTTTTTTTTTTATTTGTGCTTTAAGAAAAAATAAATTGTCATTATTGTGATGTTTTCTTTTTTTTCTCAGGCCGCACAAGGAGAAGCCCAGGGCCCCTCAACCAGCAGGGCCCAGTAAAGTTGTCCAGTCTTCACCCCTGCAGCACTCCTTTCTCACAGATGTCTCAGACGTGAGAGAGATGGAGGGAGGACTTCTCAACCTCCTCAACGACTTCCACTCAGGCAAACTGCAGGCTTTCGGTAAGATCACCTTGATTCGATTGGCCACCGAGGGAATATTCTGTTACGGGCTGAAAATAAAGCCAGTTGAGAAGTGGCTTTGTTACATTAAGAAGACTGAAATCAAATAGCCTTAGTGCTATTTTTACATTTCTGCTGCCATGGAAATATGTTTGACTTTGTCTGTAATCTTACTGCAACCACAAGAGATTACATTTTGCGTGTTTCAATCCCTTTGATCGGTAGGTAAGGTGTGCTCCTTTGAGCAGCTGGAACATGTGCGTGAGATGCAAGAGAAGCTGGCTCGTCTGCACTTCAGCCTCGACAGTCACGTGGAGGAACTTTCAGAGGACCAAAGGAAGTGTGCCTCCGACCACAACCTGGAGCACCTGCTCTGTAATGTAAGCACGAACCACAGCAGCACAGCTGTGTGTGTTTTTCCATCTCAGGGATACGACCATCACATTGTTCACTGTGTCTTAAATCAGCCTGAGCCTTTAAAGTATCTTTGAATGTAATTTTTTGCTTCCTCAAAAATGACTCGGAGAGCTCAGTGTATGTTTCATTATTGTTTCTGTCACGTTGGACAAGCAACTGAAACTTTGTAACGTGACACTGTGAGGCCAAGAGATGAGGCAGGTTTCAACCTTGTTGATGCCATGTGGGTTATCCTGGATTGGACGTGGTAGTTCAGACTTTTACCAGAAATCCTGCATTAAAAATTTGAGTTGTGGGTTTGTAAAAATTTGCATTTCATAGAAACCAATATATAATAAATAAGAATTATGCTATTTAATTGAATCGTGGGAAATGTAGTGTTTTTGGAACTTGACCTATACAAGGAACCAAAAATCAGGAGATGTCAGCTTTTGCGTCTTTGGTTTTTATCACTGCTTGTGCAAATCTAAAATTTAAATAACAAAACAAACAGTGTGCATTAGTTTATGTTTTTGTGTTTTACAGTTCAGGAAGATAAGTGATTATATTTAATGTATGTATTGTTAATGTCTGAAGCTCATAACAACCTTATTTTCCTTTCTTTGACTTTTAACTGTGAAACTCTGTAATATAAATCTGAGTAATATAAATTAAACATTGTGTAATGAGTCTTTCTGTGATACAGGTGTTAAAACCGAGCTGCTTGTTGGTCTAAACATTAAATATTACCCAGCACAAACAGTGACGTGCAGCCAAAGAACGCCTTGAAAGAGTTTCTATTGTTAGCGTGTGTTAGTGTGGCTCCTAGTTACCCACGCCTGGGGCTGGTATGCTCACTGAGGGGAAGTTGCAGTGCTGTGTGTGAGGGAGGTGAGAAAGAGTCTTCAGCTCATTACAGATACTGCTGCCAGGAATACTTGCTATCTGTAGCAGCAGTGGATATTTGTGCCTTGGAGCAGATGGGCTGTGAGGTGACTTTACTTTTTGTGGATAAGGACCCCGACCTGTTGGTTTTGTAAACGTAGTCGGATGATTGGAGTTTAATTCAAACATCGACCTGACATATGTTGACTGTTATGTAGTATGATTACAGTTAGTGATGACTTGCATGAGCTCTAAACACTTTTGTGCATTTGTTTCGCAGCTGGAGGAACTCAGCACCTCAATGTATCCTTTCCTAATTACGTATGTTTATTTATGTTTATAATATCATTAGCAATCCAGACACAGACTCTGGATTTAAATGATCTGTTCGCAGTTCAAAGCTCCTCTGTGTGAGTCCTTAATGTATCTGCATTTAGACAAAAGCTCCACCTAGCTGAGAACCAGGACCTGCCCAAAACATCTGGTCCCTGACAAAGCGAGGCGTGGCGGACGGGCGAACGCACATTCATCTTCTCGCAACATCTACCCAGTGCAGGTTGCCATGGCATTGATCCAGCTGCCTTAGTAACAGAATGGAAAAATCTGCAGGAGGAGGGAGGCGGTTTTTCCATTTGGTCAGTGAAGCCGGGGGAACCATACAGCGACTCAAAGCAGCAGAGGGAACACTCAACCAAAATCACAAACCCCTCATTCATAGCACAAAGACCGAAGGGTATCCTGAACAGAAATGCGAGAGGAATACATTTTGCGTTTACGTTTTCCACATTTTCTTGGCTTCAGCTAATAGTTACATCATTTTGGTAACAAATAGCTGAATCCAGGGCAGAGTAGTATTTGGTTCTGTTTTCCTATTAGAGAAAGTGCATTTAGTGAGAGGTTTGGTATTTCTGTTGTGTTTGTCTCATATTATTCTTTGTCGTTTGTGCAATTTTAGCTGATTTATGCGTCTGTCAGCAAAAAGAAATTTAAGCCATATTTAAGTAGCAAATTATATCTGGTCCTTGTCAACACTACCACTGTGGTCAGCTCAGAGCTCTAAAGGGAGTTTCACTTTTGCTATGATTCTGAATGAACTCCCTCATTTTTATATGTTTGCTAAAAGTTTACTACTGGTTAACACACTGGATTAAGTCTTATCTGGATGAACTGTGCATTTTAAAGAGACTATGTGATCTAATGTACAAGTTGTATGTTTGATTCATTTACATCTAAAACGGTTGATATGGCGTTTTTCCGATGTATTTGCCTACACTGAGTTTAATATAACTTAGCGTTACATTAAACTGTCGCTGTCAGCATTGCATTATTACAACAAGGACAATTGTGTAATAGATACTTCAGGATTGCCTCTTGCTTTTATTTTTGTGAATGAAGGCCCAGTAGCAGCACCTCTCTAAGCACAAGCTACTCTTCTGTTGCTACCGACATGCTGTAAAATCACCTGCTGTAATGTGTAGGTGTAGGTTACAGTGAGAGTTCATCCAGTCCTACGCAGGAACACGTTCCTGTCTATCTCCTCACAATGTGCTGGAGAGCACGTTCACAGAGTGCTGCAGCTGACATAAATCTCTGTACAGTCCTATTTGTGTGGCAGCTACTTTGATATGTAAAGACTGAAGTTGTGAGATGATAGTTCCTGTTTGGCAATGATATACTTTGGCCCTAATGCTTAACCCTGACAAATAAATTAAGAGTGCTATTCGAGTTTAATCTGAAACATCAAAGCATCGGTGGATTCAGCTATTAAATGTAATTTAAGTCTTTGATGACTGCTCACTAAGCCTACCTCTCTCCTCAGTCTATTCATACTGACTCAGTTGCACAACATGTCATATGATATAGGCACAAGCAAAACAAAACTTGAGAAGAATCTGATGGGAGACTGTACCCTTCAATAAAAATAAATGGTGTACAACAGGCATTAATTGTGTGTTTCTTGGACAGAATGTATTTTGCCTTTCATTTTAACTAACAGTCAAATGTAACTAAAGAATAGACATCATTAGAAAAGGTCCATTTTAATCTATCTCTACTTCCACTGAAATGTGAATGACGCCCCAGAAGTTAGTTTTACAGAAATAAAACACTTTATTTATAGATATCAATCTGTTTTTGCGCTTGTTCACAAACAAGTTCAATATAATTTAACATTAAATGAGTTAAAAGGCTACTTGAAGACTGGCACTATACTGAGACAGAATCAGATCTGGGCCTTCACTGTTTCTCAGGCAAAATGCTGGAGTGAAGTGGAAGTCCTTTTTTCTTCCACACTGCCGCCCATCCAGGAGAACTGGTTTGAACCCAACCTTGATCTAGGCACCAGAGTACATATACTGTATATCTCCGTAACAAAAATATATACAATTTTGATCCTGCGTGTAAATTTTGGTCATGCAAAACAGGAAAAAAGAGAGACAGACGATACCAGCTCAGCACATTATTAACATGACTTTTAAACCATTAAACAATATATAAATTATAACTGTACCATCATACAGATTACAATTACAGATTAAGCTAATACTGTGCAAATACATATTTGAGCTGTACAAAATTAATTTTGTACTATTTGTTAATCTCAATTCACAAATCTTCAAAACAACTACATAAGACATTTCAAAAATATCACATCACATATGAAACAGCAAAAATATACACCTTTCAGGTCCCTGTCTTCCTCTTCTTTTTGTGCATTTTACATTCTGCAATAGTGTCTTTGATTTGTCTACAGTACATGTTTAGAGTATGAAAAAAAAGCAATGACAATTGTAGTATGGTAAAATGTAAAACTCCTACCATGATAATGAGCTACTTTTTCAAAGTGCAAAGAGAGCAGGTTGAATATGTGTCAGACCTGATGTCAGTATGTTCCAATTGTCCATGCTTCTGTACCAGAGGAAATCTCACTGAGATAAGAATAAGAGCTCCTAACTTTTAAGGACATTCTCTTTATTGATATAAAAGTGCAGGCACTATAAGAAATGTAGAACATCTCTGTCTTCAAGTAAGGTCAGTGTTCTCTTCTAAAGTTTGGTTGTCTGGATTCTGCTTTACCTTCAGGAAAAGGTCCTCAGGACCTCATTTAAACTTTTGTGGACATTGGCAGGCTGGGAAGCAGCACACTCACTGAGGCTGGGCCCCATCTGGGCATAAAGGGCATGGCACAGGTTGGCAATAGCACCCCTTACACTGCCGCCCCGGCCATGAATGGTACCGCTGTGTGTGGAGGTGCCCAGGAGGTGCCACAGCAAAGGCAGGACTTTCTGCTCCACCAACTGTGGCTTGCGAGGGTAGAGGTCTGTCACTAGATCTGAAAAGAGAAATTAGGAAGCAATGAAAGGAGGTCAAACTAAAAAGTTTAATAGATGAGGCCCATAAAGTAATGCCTATAGTGTCCTGAATTATTACATACCTGCAACTTTTTCAATAAGATCCACTTTTGCTTTGCCACTTAAAAACTGAGCCTTGGTACAGAAAGGCTGAAGAAGAAGTACGTTATCTGTCATGAAAATAAAAAAATGCAAAGTCAAATAAAGACAACTGTCCAAATTAGACTGAACATCAAATTCTACCTCTGCCAAAATGTGTGATTATTCAAAGTGAGTACCAAGATTTAAGATAAGTGCATTAATAGCTCCAATAGCAGCAGAGTAGATAGCGTTGTTCTTGGAGTTGAGGTGATTGTCCACAATTGCTGGAACCAGGATGTTGACCACTTGGGACAAGTTGTCCTTCAACAACTGAATAATTTTCTGTAGAGACTCAAGAGCATACAGGTTGACCTTGCTGTTGGACTCCTGTAGTCGGGCCTTGAAGGCATCAAAAACCTGAAAGGCAGGAAACCACAAAGACCAAAAGGCGATGTTTCTTATTTTACTTTTAAACTAAATAGAATTGTATGACTTTAGTTGGGAATACACACAATACTGATAGGGTGCCAGCACTAACCGGGAATATACTTTTCATGACCATGTTGGGGTGGTGCCGGCAGTCATCTACTAGCTGGTCAATTCCTTTGATCCTCTCTCTGAAGTCCTTTGAACCCAGGAGACCTGAGATCTGCTTGATGTACTCGGTCTTATCTGCAATACTCTGTGTCTGAGACCTATAGCTGTGATGACTATTGGAGTCTCTGTGGATGACACAACAAACATCAACTGCTCTATCTTTACAAAGCTGTGAGTAAACATATTAATATCACACTTTCCATATCTGTGCAGTTTGTGAAGGCTACACCTCTCCCACATTCACAGGTTTAATTTAATGTTTACACGCATTTGTGCTGTGGTGCTTTATATTCACACCCACCTGTTGGTCTGGTTAAGAGGCTCCCTGGTAAGAGATGAGGCTCTGACTGTACCACTGCCTGGGACGGAGCGTCTACCCCTGGCTGACTGAGCGTCTTGGGTTATCTCGCCAAGGCCCTAAAATAGCCCCAATCTCCAGGTAAGATGACAGTTTTCACAGCAAAGACATCAATCTCACATATACTGGAACAAACACTGTACCTTTGTCTTGAGGGTGAAGACAGTGTCTCTGACAGTCGGCAGCTCTTTGGTGGGAATATATTTCTCCAGAATTTTGTCAAAGTCAGGGTGGGATGACAGGGACAGCAGCATTCGACGACCAAAATACCTGTGGGTAAAACCGGTATAATGGCAGAAACTTAAGATCCTAGCTACTGATATAAAGTTTCTGTCTAAATTCTGGGTTCTCTGTAGTGATGCTGTGCTTGGTCTTAAAGATGCCATGTCCATAAACTAGCAAGAGAAGTTGTAAACAATAAGGACCAATGGTTTCCAATGGAACTTAACTCAGAGCTTAATGGTTCCCTAATGGTTATTGTGCATGCCACATAACTGCAACGTCCCCATTCTGAGTCTAAATCACAACCACTCTCTCCCCATCTTTCCTCTCCACTGTCAAGCTTTTAAATAAAGGTGCCAAATGCCAAAAAATGATCTTACAAAAAATGTTTTGCTTCATACCTGGCTTCCTGTGAGGAGTCCTGAGCGAGTTTGGTGACGGCAGGTAAGATTCTGTCTGTAACATCTTTACCTCCAGACAGAAGGCGGGCAGCACCAACCTTCTCTACCAGATTGGCCAGATGCTGGGCGGTGCATTTTCTCACCACTGCGTTGAGGTGACTATCAGCAGAAATTAAAATAATTTTGTAAGTATAGTGACAAAGTAACCATAAGAATTCCAAAATGTTTTGCGAAACATAAAGTTACTGAGTGTGTATATAGTTGTGCAAACTGACCTGAGGCCTCCAGTGAGTAAAGCATTGATAGTGCGATTGGGGGTGCAGTGTTGCACCATACAATTCAGCGCTGCATCCACATCCTGCCTAATGAAGGCATTACTCTCCCCAGCCTTCTGCAGTAAAGCTTTAGCTGTCCCCTCCAACTCCTGGTCCATTGCCTTTTGCATGTGGGTGTACAGGTCACCCAGTGTACACACTGCAACTCTAGAAACACCTGACCGCAGATTCTTCACCTGAAGAACAAGTGCATTACTTATAATAGGAAACAAAAGCATCAAGCATCAAGTCATGTGCTGTATGTGACCCAAACACTAACTAGACTAAACACTAAACACTAGATTTTATAAATGCACCAGGCAGTTAAGGCCGATATACATCATTACAATTTAAAGTGATCTGCAAAACGGGACATTAACTTCAACTATAACAACAGAAGCTGTTCTGGTTCTGATTAGGTAAATCAGCACAATGAATACATGTCAAAATGACGTGGGAGTGTTATCCAACGATTATAATACCTCTTGAGTGAGACACACACAGACTTCATGAAGTCTGCCATGGAGTGTGTCTGAGTGGTAGTGGGCCAGACTTCGCAAGTATGTCAGACCCTCGATCTTCTTCTCCCTGGTTGGAAAAAAGACAAATGTTTGTTTGTTTGTATGTATGAATCTAATTTCTTATCCACATTTGAGATAGATACTGGTTCACATGATGTATGCTGAAAGTGGCTGGGCAATCCCTTTTTCTACTAATATTAAAAAGATGTAAGATTTTGTATATACTATTTGCAATGACAGATTGGAGTATGTATTTAGACGTTTCCCACTGCACTATTTCTCACCAGTCCTCAGAGTTCAGCAGGTTGAAGCTCTGCATCAGAGCCAAGTCAGGTTTGGAAAATGGACACAGCTCCAGGGGTTCTGAAAGATTTTTTTTGTGGCCTGTAGTACCCAGGGGACAGTTCATCTAAATGGCCCATCAGACACCACACAACACACAGAGACAAAGAGTCATTCTCATGTTACATCTCTATCAGTCTGAAAACAAGCAGTGAGTGTGGGTGGCGGTGCATTAACGGTAGGTTGTCAAAACAAAGCTTTGTGTCACATTATCCAATGCAAACATCTTATTCGCCCACGCTCTGATGGTTCTGACAGTCTAATTAATGTTCTAACATTTTTCTATGAACAAAAACCTGTAAAGGCACTCGATTGTCTATTTATAATTTATAATGCGGTGGAAAGCTGTTGAATTGCAAGTCAGACTAACTGACACGACACATACACAGAGTAACATAAAGAAATGAAATCAAATTTTACCTGAGCTGTGGGACAGCGAGGGTCGGGTTCGGTTGAGGCTAGGAGCCCTTCTAAGCCGGGACATATTTTTGGGATTGGGTGGCACAGTGGGGGGGCTTGGCTGGTGGGGCGGTGTGAAGCACTTGATGGGGCTTTGGGCTCCTGGTGGGCTGACAGGACTCGTGGGGCTGATAGGAGACTCATCAGAGGGAAGGTCCGCTTTAGTGGAAGTCAGTGTGCTGCCATTTAGATGCAGATCTAGGGAGATCAACATTTCAATTTCCCAACTAAAAACAATAAATAAAGACATACATCTCATCATCTCTTTTAGACTAAACTTAATTATTGGAAAATGTAATGGTACAATCAGCTGCATATTATTATTAAAAGCAGTTAAAAAATACACGTATTTCTAATCAGCCAAGATGTAATTTACATGAGAAGCTAACAAAGGTCTTAGAAATGCTTACCGTAGTAAGAATCAGATAAGTCAAATGAGATGTTTTAACTTAGGTATAAACTCTAATAAATGAACAAATACACATTTAAGCAAAAATTTCATACCTTTGATGATTAATATTCTGTTCTCCTCTGTGGGGGAATCAGACAGCATTTGCCTAACACGGTGGCGAATCATGTCTTGTGCATTGTTCCCTTGACCAGAATGCTCCTCTTGCTGGTCCAGATTCTGAGGCTGCAACTTATCTCGGCCAAATCTTGAATTCTTCACCCTTTCCTGCAAATGCATTGGTAGAAACCACAACGAATAGAACTTTTATAACTGGAAATGTTCAATGACACACTATCATTTACCAGTGGACAAAGTCTGACTAACCTTAAGCTCATCTGAACGTGGGCTGTTATCACTGTCTAGGTGACTGCCAGACAGAGCATGGCTGTGGATTACTGCTAAAGGATCAGTAGGGGGTTTGGCCACCGGATCGCCCTGATCAAATGACAAGGCGACTCCTGGATGGCTGGAGGACACTGCAGTGCCAAACATACCTAAGAAGCATGAAAGAAATGTATGTAGATACCTTAAATATATGACTGAAGATGTAGACATCACAGTCTGACCTTCTAAATAAATCAGTGATAAGAGCTACATATATTTTAACAATTCAACCATACCTCTAGTGATGGGCATAGTGTGTTTTTATTCAAGATTCAAGATTCAAGAGCTTTACATGAGGCCCAAAAACTGTGTTTAATGGTACAGGAAATAAACTGACATGACACTAACTCAGTAACAGAACAACAGGCTGGACAATTGAATAATGAGTTATGGCCTTTTCAGATGGGACTGACCTCTTCCAATAACTCCTTCAGGCATGTCTGTGCCTGGCGAGTTCCTGTTGCTGTGGCTCTGGGATCCTAAAGACCAAGAGAGAAGATTTATTGATTAATTATTTAAGTGCATAAAATACCATTACCACGTGAATCACTGCTGGTTGACCTTTGGCAGCCTTTAGAGCTCTAACTGGTGGTTTGACCAAGGTAGGAGAGAGTCCTGTCTTCTCATCCTCAGTCTTAATTGCTCCGTTGGAGTAAGTGACTCTCTGCCCAACAACTCCCACCTCAGATGATCCTTGATGAAGAAAAAAAAGTAAGTATAATGTATATAAAGTATAATGCAAAACAGTGCAAGGCCTTAGACAGAACCATTAGTCGTTTATACCTTGAAGGTTGCTGAAGTCCATGGACACAGTAGACCTTAGTTTTGACGAAGGCACTCTTGCAATTCGGGGTTTCGTTCCTAAAGAGGCAGCATTTCTGGGACTGGAGACAGATGCCACAAATTAGAAATTATGCTGCTCAGTTTTGCTCAACACATCATTATACATAAAACATATGGGCACCACCAGCTTTATCTGCAAAAACCTGTTAGATCATTTATTTAACAGAAGAAACCTATAGAAGAAGTATAAAACAGGATCTCAAGTTATTGCAGCAAAATGATACTTAACCTGGTTTTAATGCCATTAATGGTGGAGTTGGCAACTGAGCTCAGACTGGAAAGACCACTCTCACTGGCTGAGCTGGTAAGCATTGGAGAGGTGTGTGATGGTGAGTCCAGACACAGGTCTAATCTCACAGCTGAGTCTGGGCTATCTGGACCTGGACTGCTAAGGTTCACTTGGGCCCTCTTCTTTGCAGCACTGTTGCGCAATGAGCGCAGAGAGTTTAACATCTGTAACCAACACACAAACTGACACATGTGAGCATGGAAAGGAATGGCACTTTTCAACCCCTTTAAACAAGCAGACTGTGCCCTCATGCTTGGTCATACTATGCCAAAAATACTGGAACATTTCTTTAAGGAATCGCACCAGCTGAGGCTGGAAGTTGGAACATGTGCATGTCCCACATTTTCCAGCTGAGTCATGTAATAAAAAACAAAACATGTGCTGACCTCCTGCATGTCCAGAGAAACATCCCCCTGAAGATCTTCACCATCAGGGTCCAGAGGTTGCAGGTTCTGTGGGCTGACTGGAGCATTGGACCTCTCAACATTATGAGCCTGAGCCATATGGGGTGCCTGCTCTGCTGGAGGTACAACTGGGGACACAGGGAGGGTTGCCCTAGTGCTGCTGAGAGCCCGTCGGAATGATGAAGTAGAAGAAGAACTCACAAGAGAAGCACGAAGAGGCCTGGGAGAGCTTCTCCTAGAGAGATGGTCTCCTGGAAGGGGCAGAACAGGGAGAAATATATCTTTATAAAGCTGAGGATTTATAAAGTAGTAGCAACAGCATGTTCGCATTAATTATTTTTACTAGATTACCCTGTGATGTGTCTCTCCAGGGACTGGTATTCCTTTGATGAGGACTGTTTTCTTTCTTGTTAGGCCAGGTGTTGGACATAGAAAGCGAAGGGTCTGGATGACGGCGAGACAGTGTTGGAGTAAGCATTCCTCCAGGGAGTGTGGCCAGTGGGTAAGAAGGTAGTAGGAAGGAACCAGATGTAGTAGGGTTAGAGGGGAGTGAAAATGTACGTTCAACGCTGGGGTTTCTGGGGAGCATGCGTCCCTTTGGTGCAGCTGTCAGACAGAGCATTCACACGTGAGGAAACATAACAAACTAATAAATATTTTATGTTTTACAAAGAGCTATGTGTGTCTGCATGGTCATGTAGGGTCATTGCTTCTTACCAACATCTAGGTCAGAGAAGTTGGTGGTTTTAAACACATCAGGGTCTAAGTTGAGGCTTCCACTTCTCCTGAGGCGTGTAAAAGACTCTCTCCTTCTGGACGATTGGGGTTTCTGTGGCTCTGCAGAACCTACAAAAGAATTTATTTTTATTTGTTTATTTTGATATTTTTATTATGATATAACAGGCTTGCAAATCACACAAATAGCAGCAATTTAAAACTTGAAGGAAGGTTAAAGGTATTGGAGAGGTTACATTTAGTCATTTTGCAGATACTTTTATCCTAAGCAACTTACAAGTGAGGTACAAGGAAAAGGCAGGGTAAGCGTAAGGAGGTCTTGTCTAAGGACCCCTACTGGAGGTAGGCCACAGCTGGGATTCAAACACATGGAACACATGGAGACTGCTATGCTATCCAGCTGCTAGATTGATGATTTGTATTAGTGTTTAACTGGGGTGATAAATATAAGTCTAGTCTTTACTGTGGACATAGACTGTTCATACACACACAGACTACGAAGGGGGTAGCCATAAAAAAGAAACATTTACATAGTACTGTTACACAAGAGTGGAAGATTTAAGCAAAGTCTTAGATAAACATAGAACATAGAAAAACATACTGCATTTAAATACTCCAGTACACTGACAATCCTCATTTGATGATTATCAGTGGCATGTGTCCAGACTACCTAAAATATAGCATCCTTTTGTAGTCAAGTGGTCAAAATCAAAATCCAATGGGTTTAGGAGATCCAATATCTAATAAAACATCTGATGTGAGAACAACATCACGTCTTTCAAAAAAAAAAAAAAAAAGTTGCACAAAGTGTTCTGACAAGAATAAATTGGGTATAGAACAATAATTTTACTGTCATAGAAATTTCTTGATGTCAATGATGAAATTCATCTTTCTCTTCCTGCCCAAACAGGATTAGTCAGACTGGGACAGCTGCTCCCAGGTCATCATTAACTTGACTGCAACAGGCTGCCTACTGCGCTTACAACGGTAGTATTGCTGAAAATTTGCCAGGGTTAACATTGTTTTTAGCATACTACAGTCCTCAAACATCATGGTCTGAAACATCTTACTAAGGTCTATTATGGGAGAATATTTTTGACAAAAACCATTTTAGCGTTTTAACTAGTAAAATGACAGCTCTTTACAACATTTCTAGACAGGCAAAATATCCATTTAAGAAAATAACTATGCAATAACAATGCAAAGCTAACAAGTTATCACTAGTAGTTACAGGTAATAGTTTAGATAACTACAAAGTTAGTAAGAAGAATGGCATAACGATCTTCTCTGGTGTGTTGTGAGATAAGGATGATATTTATCTGCCTGTCGTACAAGTGTGCTCTTCTCAGGGCTTTAGTGACATGGGGCACAGTGACTCCTCTGACTCAGCATGCTAATCCAATTTAAAGCTGCTCTATTTTAGTCAACTGAAGTTCACCACATCAACCAGTTAACAACACTTCTGCTCACATGGAAATAGTAAGAGTGTAATGTTAAGAGAAGAAAATATTGGCACTTACCAAAACTGGGTATGTATGTCTCTGGGCTCAGCTTCCTGGACAGAGGAAGGGAATCTTCACTGGTCATCTATGAGTAGATGTAAAAATGTTTATTCTATTATTTATTTTAATAGCAACAATAAAAAAACAAGGGCAAATTAACTAGTGTAAAACAATCCTTAAACATAACAAGGGCATCAGTGTAATTCCATCCACTGGGCTGAACAAAGGGGTGTAGTTGAAATTTGGCCAGCTCAGACAAGAGACTATATCCTTTGCATGGATCTTCTGCTATTGTAAAGAAAGTTAATGTACAAGTGTGGAGTTCTCATGAAACAATAATAACTAAAGAGAGAAAAATGAGACAAAGAGACAAAAGAGGACAGCAGCTGAGGTTGGTGCCACTGCCTACAATCTGATCAACAGTCACTGCAGAGCACTTGGCGTGATTGTAATCAACACTAGAGTGGCAAATAAGCTATGTTTCATAAGCATAGCCCTGTGATATTACCAGTTATGTTTCACGCTCCCTTCAGTAAGTGTGCAGTGTGTTAATGGGGTTGCTGGGAAACAGACACTGCTGTAAACAGAAGGTTTGTCAAGCAGAGGAACTAAGCTGAAATTTCCAGAACACAATAAATTCAATTAAAACCTCAGGCAACAAAACCACTCATCACTATTAGATTAGACAAATGTATGTATTATATTATAAACTGTTATAATGTGTGTTCCACATTAAATCCCTTCCACAAAGTATGATCAGTGACACGGCTTAACCTCGAGACAAAGGATGCTCATCTTTGCAGCAACAGTGTCACTGTGCTGGGAAATGAGTCACCTAATGCAGTTCTTCCAGGAAGTGTCAGTGATCCTTGAGTGCTCTGCGAGTTTACCCATCTATTCCTCTCTCTGTTTATTAAGACACGAGAGCCACATATTGAATGCTTCATTTCAACCAACAGTCAGGCTGCCAACAGAATAAAAAATGAACATCATTCCTAAATTCCTATGGAAACGTGTGTGTAAGGATGCACAGATGAGAATCGAACACACAAGTAGTGGCGTATTTATGAGGCCACTGCAGACATCTGTAGGATAAGATGTACTGTATAAGATAAAACTGCTCCTCTCTGCTGCACTCCATTCATAATGCGTCATAAGAGACATAACTATATTTAGTTTTCTTTCCCCAAACTGTCTCTGGGAAAAATGCCACCTCTAGGATTTTTTTAGACTTGCTGAACTGTTCATTTGGGTGTGACCCAATGTATTTACAAAATTCTGATACTGGAACATATCTAATATTTCAAGCTCTATTCACAAATAATCACTCATTTCATACTCTTTGCAATGTCTGCATTTGCTGACTTACTGGGCTAAAATACACACACCGTAACAGTCTAACCACCAAGACACATATTTTAAAGCCATTATGAAAAACACTAACATGGTACAACTGATACTGCTCTAATTGCTTCGGATTGCAAATCAAAGTACCTTCAAAGAAAAATGTCAAAGCTGCTTGTTGAGATAATTGCTGCTTCGTTAATGTCAATGATAACTAAAAGAACAAATTTCTAATCTGCAATCCACCAAAATATCCTTGTAAGCTGTAGGTCCTATTCTGACAGCAACTCAAAGAGCTAGAAAAATGCTGAACTATGGAAAGTTCCCAAAGAGATTATCACAATAGATAAGTGAGAATATGGTAAGATAATTGTCATGATGGAATTCACCTGTTTAGAGCACTTTCCATTGGGTGTATGGCACTGCTGGTCATTCTCAGCAGAAGATATGCTCGACGATTCCCAGGGAAGTTTATTTTTGCCTTTACCCGCACTGACAATTCTCCTTTGAAGTGGAAGGTCATCAGTGAGAGAGCCTAAGCTGCCATAGCCATATAATCGGTCACAGTCCGGCTCAGTTCTGTTGCTCCTGGCACTGCTTACCCGCCCTCCGCTCATCACCCAGTCCAAATCAGCTCCAGAACTATATTGCTGTGAACACCGCTGACCTGGTTTGGGGATCACTAAGCCATACTCCACTATCCCCTCTGCAGAGAGTTTTGGAAGGACGTGTCTTGCCCTTCTTGCCTGTACAGCTGCCATAAGACCCTCTACATCCTCATTCAGCTCAACCATGTCCACAGCTTTCATCAGAGGCTGCTTTTTCCCTGTTTCAAGGCAATAGTCAAAAACAGCAAACAGCTCAAGGGCAGCATGGCGGACTTTCTTTTTGCTGTCTGCCAGATATGGTGCAACCTCATAACAGAGCTTGGGGATGTTGAAATCTTTTCTAGGATGAGTGAGTATAGCTGCCATAATGATGTTAAGAACATCTTCTCGAACTCTTGAATTTTTGTGTTTCAAATGTCCAATTACAAGATCCAATACTTGTTGAGGTGCAACTGTTTTCATCAGCTGTCGGAACACATTCATGTATTCATTCCTGGTGATGGTGCGAGTGTCCCCAAGGGCCTTGAGAGCCACTGAGACTAACAGCTTAATAAATGTGTCCACGCTTCTATCTAACTTCTGAATTAGTAAGTTTAAAACTTGTAAGGTGCTATACAACACTTTAAAATTACTGTCATCCAGAAGTCGGGGGAGAAAATTGATGAAGTCCTCAATACTTTCAGAAGGGACTGTCTTAATATCCACTTCTGAGAGGATGTGTTTGAGTTCTTCCACTCCATTTGTGCGATTTTGGTAATTCTTCAGGTCCAGAAGCCGCTTGTGTAACTCCTGGGAGATCAATCCAGGTATCATCATTGATGATCTTAGGGATCAATCAAAGCTAAGAATCCAAAGAAGCAAACACAATCATGCGAGGACAATAGTATTCCTCCTCTTTCCTTGGTGCTTTCATCCTGAGTGGCTGATGATGGAAAACTACTCTCCTGGGTGTCAAACTATGGATGCAAAACACAGAAAAATCAGGTGAAGTAAACGCAACGAGGCCAAGCTTCGTGACAATGTCGGTAATAATGCATATAAACATGTTACAACACTGGACCACATAACGACACATATTTTGTGAGGGAGTGTCTTATTGCTGTTTAGCATCATTATGGATCACCGTGAACTACGTTGGGCAATGGACACAACCACTTGTGGCTGTCAAGTAGCTTCTTACTAACAGTATATAGCGTTAGATCATAATTACTGCCGTGCATTAGCGTTATGATATTGCCTGGTGTTGTAACGTTGGGCTGGAGCCAGTTATTCGGTAATAGGTGCTGCTTTAAATGGCTCTACAATCAATCCCTGATTACTCGCTACCGTTAACCAGTCGCATTAACGTTAGTTCGCTAGCTACAGAACCTTAGTTAGCTAACGTTAACTAACTGCAACACTGCTCAGACGATGCTAAGCTAACTCCGCTAATTATGTTGGTGAATAGTGCTGGCTGGCTGGTGCTAGCAAAGTTAGAAAAACATCAAGAAAACAGACCTTCCATTTCTCCTGGTCCCCTTCGTTGACGCTGGGCGATCCTGTTTAACTTATGTTACATCGTTTCCATGTCATGCTGCGGTAGCTACGGCGCTCCGGGTGCACCGAGACATTTTCACTGGTTGTTTAGCTGGTGCCTGGAGTGTTGAATGTTTGGAAGCTACAGAGGTATTCACACCGAGAGGAGCCCCAACACACACACACACACACATACATAGACACAAACACACACAGACACACACACACACACACAAGCCGAGGCAGAGGCAGCAAAATGGCGAATACATGTCGCAAACGGAGCGCTTCCATGGTGACGCGAGTTCCAGGCTCCTCCAGGCGGCGTCATCACCACCGAGCTGCAGCAGCGCACACCGCAAACAAACCAAGCTGAAAGGCTGCGCAGAAATTCAGAAATTCAGCCAAAACTGCACTTAAAATAGGTGCAACTTGCACGATCTTACACAAGTAAACTGTACATCATTTATACGCTGTTATTTCTAGTGACCAACTTGTAGCAATTAAATGAATAAGCACGCAAGGACTGTAAATAAGCAAATTATCAATTGCATTATCAGCTTTATGCACAAAGGTGAAAAAAGTACATAAAGGAAAAATAAGTAGTCCGCCACAATTGATGTACTTCAAATTCTTTAATTGTACTATAATATTTATTTTGTTTAGCATGATGTGTTTTAAATACAAATTTACACATACTCCACAATCAAATTGAGTTTATTAGACATTAATCCGACTGAGTTAATTACGAAAAGTATTTTAAACAACATGAATGGCAAAGGCTTTTAACATAAAAAAACAGCAATTCAGCTCTACCTAGAGAGTTACTTATACTTTACCTTGTACATTGCATTTACAATAACTACAACTAAATGTAGTGGAACAAAAAGTACAACATTTGCCTCTGATTTGTGAAGTAAAAGTGGCTAGTACCAGATTGTACTCTGAGTAAATTTACTTTTTTACTTATCACACAGGTGATAAAAAAATTCTTATAAGGCTACTTCTTAGGATTTTACAGAAAAATCAAATTATGATTTTTGTAAATACTGGTATTCTGGTTACAAATAAGGGAACCACCATAAAATGTAATGCAATTACAATACTGACATGGCATTAGTATATTACATTAGTATTGTATCAAGGCATTTAAAGTGATTTTAAATAGGCTCTCTTTATCGACAATATTTTACACTTTGAAGTTGTTAGCAGAAAACGCTTACATACAGATATAAATTGCGCACACTACTGTGTTGACCCTGTGTGCATTGTTATTATCAAAGTGTCTGAAGAATAATGTTTATTTCTTTCTATCAGAAATTGGTGAAGTTCACTAACAGAATACATTTTCTTGACTTATCGCTTGCAGGCCCTTCCTAATAAGAGCTCTTTTATTTTGAAAACAGCGGAAGTGGGTGTGCTGTGCTGCTGCTTGTTATAAGAGCTCCTCTGTAGCTTTGTGACTGGGTTGGCAGAAGGTTGTTTTCCTGATAGCTGCTTGGGGTTTCCACTCGTCGCCGCTGCACTTCGCCTCTGCAAACACGGTCATTACAGCGGCACATCAGACGGAGTATAGGTTACAGGTTTGTTTCCTTTAATGTGTAGATATAGAGATGTCATCTATCGGCTAGCTATAACGTCACGTTTTGTGTCTGTCAGCCATGTTACTGTATATCAATCAATGATGCAGCTAGCCACAGTAACACAGTGTTTATTTTTAGCAGCTAACCTGCGCTGACTGCAGTGCCATGAAACAGAGATGTAGGCACAGGGTATTTGCTGGAGTCGACAAATCTTGACAAAACGACGGTGTCATGTATGCTGCTGCTGCTGTAACAGTAATATGGTGTCCATGTAAAATAGTGTTTGTGCAAAAGCTCACTGTCTAAGCCGTGTCTTGGTTTTACGGTGTTAGCTAGCGCACTAGCTGTCTGCTGATGAAAAGCTAAAAAGCAGCTAGTGAGTTGGGATCTGGCCGTGTCCTCCGTTTATAAATCAGAGCCGAGGCCCAGACAGCAAACTAACGCTATCAGTTAACGATATTTTGTCAGAATACCTTAAATAGAAATGTACTGTAGCATTTGAGCAGCTGGCTAGATGTTAACCAACATAGTGCTTTCTATTGAGCACCCTTGGCTAACTTTAATCAGCGTTAGTGTAGCATGCCCCGATGTAGACTGCTAACAAAACAGGTCAGAATACCTGCTGCATGACTTCACAACATCCCTGAATGCATCACAGTACCCAGGCGTGAAGCGGTCATGGTGGGCAGGTTGTGATTACTTTACTTTTCAGACTTGGTGACAGCTGTTTTTAAATTCAAGGATTTGTTGTCTTTCCCTTGGTTGTTAGCTACATGTTAGTTAATCTGATGATTTCACTCAATCACTAGACTTTTAAAAAGGTCAACACTGCACTGATCAATGGTTTCTTGCTCTCAGATGGACCAGCAGGACCAGTCCTATATGTTTGCCAGTCTGACACGACCTCACTCTGAGCAGCTGCTGCAAGGCCTCCAGCTTTTGCGGCAGGATCACGAACTATGTGACATTGTTTTACGTGTGGGTGATGCCAAGATCCATGCCCACAAAGTAGTGCTGGCCAGCATCAGTCCATACTTCAAGGCCATGTTCACGGGTAACATGTCAGAAAAGGAGACTTCTGAGGTGGAATTCCAGTGCATTGATGAGACGGCCTTGCAGGTACTGTGCGCTTGGAGACTGCATAAATTACCTGCTGTATCATGACTTTTGTTACTTTTTGTTTGTGACACTTTCACCTTTTCTCTTCTAGGCCATCGTTGAGTATGCCTACACAGGCACAGTGTTTATCTCCCAGGAAACAGTGGAATCTCTGCTTCCGGCTGCCAACTTACTTCAGGTTAAGCTAGTACTTAAGGAGTGCTGCTCCTTCTTAGAAAGCCAGCTGGATGCTGGCAACTGTATAGGCATCTCACGCTTCGCAGAGACATATGGCTGTCATGACCTGTGCCTGGCTGCAACTAAGTTTATTTGTGAGAACTTCGAGGAAGTTTGTCAAACAGAGGAGTTTTTTGAACTGACAAGAGCTGAGTTGTATGAAATTGTGGCTAGTGACGGTCTTAAGGTGGTCACAGAGGAGACTGTATTTTATGCCCTGGAGTCTTGGATCAAGTATGATGTAACTAAGAGACAGCAGCATTTGGCTCAGTTGCTGCACTGTGTTCGCCTTCCACTTCTCAGCGTCAAATTCCTCACTCGCCTATATGAAGCCAATCACCTTATACGGGATGACCATGCATGTAAGCACTTGCTCAATGAGGCCCTTAAATATCATTTTATGCCTGAACATCGGCTTTCTTATCAGACTGTGTTGTCAGCAAGGCCCAGATGTGCACCAAAGGTTCTGCTTGCAGTTGGAGGCAAGGCTGGACTGTTTGCCACACTAGAAAGGTAATGATGTTTACATAATATTTCATGCACTATTGAAAATGCAGCTCTCCAGTTTACCATATGTCCATCTTTTTTACTTTCAATACTTGTTTAAAAGCAAATGGTGTTGACACATAATCTTTGTCTTTATCTTGCAGCATGGAAATGTATTTCCCTCAGACAGATTCGTGGATAGGACTAGCCCCGCTCAGTGTGCCCCGTTATGAGTTTGGAGTGGCAGTGCTGGACCACAAGGTGTATGTGGTGGGAGGTATCGCCACACACATGAGACAGGGAATCAGCTATCGGAGACACGAGAGCACAGTGGAAAGCTGGGACCCCGAAAGCAACACCTGGTCCTCAGTGGAGCGCATGGCTGAGTGTCGCAGCACTCTCGGAGTGGTGGTTCTGGCTGGAGAGCTGTATGCCCTGGGAGGCTATGATGGGCAGTACTACCTCCAGTCTGTGGAGAAATATGTCCCCAAGTTGAAAGAGTGGCAGCCTGTGGCACCCATGACAAAGTCCCGTAGCTGCTTTGCCACTGCTGTGCTGGATGGCATGGTTTATGCCATTGGAGGCTATGGCCCTGCCCATATGAACAGGTAATGCTAATGTAGGAATAAGAAATGTTAAATAACCTGTGTGTGTGTGTGTGTGTGTGTGTGTGTGTGTATATAATGAACAGCCAACGTTACATCCAATATGACCTAATTTCCTTCAGTTGTAACCCCTTCTGCACATAGATGAAAACACATGACATTTGACATCAGCAACACAAGGTTGTGGTGCTCTGCCACATCTTTTTTATTATAGTCTTTGATCCCTTTTCAGACCTCCCAACCTGACGGTCTCTCTCAGGATCTTGTTAGCTATTTAATACAACTTGCAATCAAGTGAAGGACATCAAGTGTTGCTGAGAAAATGGCCAGAGGGATGTTAAAGATTAAGGAGAAGCCAGTACCTAAGTGGTTGCTAAAATTTCACTGAGTGGGTGCCTGATTGTGCTGCTGGTTAGACCTCTGTTGTTGCCATGATTCTCTAGAGAGTGTTTCCTTGACTCCCTAAAAGTGTTTGGACTTCAAATCTTTTGGGAGTTTTTTTGTCTTTTCCCTAGAGGCTTATGTTCTTGCATACTGCAAACCAGTCCCAGATTACTTACTGATTGCTGTTGACTGTCAGGGGATTCACTTGACTTTGGTCAGTCACTGGCTTCATTAATGTGTGTGTCTATATACACATATATATACATGTTGTTCTATTGTTATATAGACAGATTTTAGTCCTTACTTAATGGGTCTATCTGAAGGATGATGGTTAATACTTATTACATTTTAGACTTTAGGTTGGGGGTTTGGTATTTAGTTGTGATGATTGAGGTCTGACTAAGTGACTAGGAAATATATTATGTCAATGAGTCTCTACAGCATTAAATTAAATGTCTATGAGAAGAGTTTATCTTCTATTCCTGAATTGTGTGTGATAGGTAATCCATAACAGCATTAATCTGATGGCTGTTAAGCTGTTGCAGAAAGCTATGAAATATAAAAGTAGACAGTGAAATGTGATGGTTAATCTTTTTATTTGTTGTTAATGTTGCTGTCTATTCCTCACAGCGTGGAGCGGTATGACCCCAGTAAGGATGCCTGGGAAATGGTAGCCCCCATGGCAGATAAGAGGATCAACTTTGGAGTAGGCGTCATGCTTGGTTTCATATTTGTGGTGGGGGGACACAATGGCGTGTCGCACCTGTCCAGCATTGAGAGGTATGATCCACATCAGAACCAGTGGACGGCCTGTCGGCCCATGAATGAACCACGCACTGGTGAGTTAGCATCATGCTTAAATGCAAAAGATTTTAATGAAACCCCATAACTATACAACATGTTGTGATTATTGCATCCAGAAAATAATATTTGATGCCTGTAATTGGCCATAAATCAGTGTGTTATCATTGTCTTACAGGTGTGGGCTCTGCCATAGTGGATAACCACCTCTATGTGGTGGGAGGTCACTCTGGGTCATCCTACCTGAACACTGTCCAGCGCTATGACCCCATCTCAGACAGCTGGTTGGACTCAAGAGGCATGATGTATTGCCGTTGTAACTTTGGTCTAACTGCCCTTTGACCCATGGCCCAGCCAGCTAGGACCCAATAAGATAACCTAGAGACAAAGACTTTACTTTTTGTTGTCTCCTCCTTTTTCCCCTCATTCATCCAGAGGAGCGAGAGAGGTCTGCTGGGAGGATGGATGTGCTAGGCTAGCTGGCTGGCTACAGGGGAACCACAGACATGGCAGCAAAAATGAAAAACAGCTACAGAGTTTTGAAGTAAGAAGAGGATGGGGGGGCAATTGGCTGCCCGTAATGGGCACGAAACATTGACTGCTCCACAGCTGCTGGACCACAGTGAGGACTCTGAGCCATTTCCCAGAGGATTGTAGGAGAATTGTTGTCACAACATTTCATTATGTTAGCAGACTTTTTTTTTTTTCCTCCATGCCGTTAATAATTGACACTAAATCTTTCTTTAATTTCCCTGCTTCAACCAGAACCATGTGTTTAAGTTCTGTAGAACACTGCAGTTTGCTTGTGTATTTGTATGATTGTTGGGTTGGTGCGTGCATGCGTGCGTGTCTGGCTGTATGCTCGAGGTGTACGTGCATGTCAGATAGGATTGTTTTGTTATGTGTCTGTGTGCAGATCTGATGCTTGAGCTCAGCGACAGAACTCTGCATCAAAATTAGTGCTTCACAAAAAAAAGAGAAAAGCTAGAATATTTATACTTTCTCAAAAAGGGCTGCCTTTTTCTCTCTTGTAAATAGTTTAAATGAAATATATAAATATGAATATATCCTCTAGTGCATTGCCTGTAAATGTTTTTCTTCACTGGGTCTCTAGTGTGTGTGCGCGCGAATGTGTATGTAATTTGATTCCAAGGGTCTGCACAGGGGCGAATGACAAATTCTCACTGGAGAGTTTGCCACAAGTCTCTGCTTCATCCTCGGAGCCATTTAAGAATCCCCATGTTCTAGCTTCTGTTGCATCTTCCTAAGGTCAGGTCATGCACTTGCTACTCTTCACAATAGTTGAAATCGACCTTGGCCCTCTTCTCACCCTTTGGTCTATCCACAATACCAACTGGTGCTATATTTAGACTTCAGGATTCAGCAGTTGTCTGTGTTGCCTCACGCAATTAGGTCAACCTTTGTTCAGCTCCTGCTGCATTACTGTGTTCAGTGTTCGTCGTTTGATTTATGGCATTAAATGCATCAAATGAAAATGGCCCCAAACCATGCAATAAAATTAAGTTCCACTGAAAAGGAATCCTATGGATGGACAACCGCACACTATTCTCATAATTTTCTGGGTCTAAAAAAGTGTCACTCTGCTTGGATTAATTTGGTATTATTTAAAATATATCCTTGTTAAAGTTCCCTCGGCCCTGTCGCAGGTCATTAGCATGCGTTTTCATGCGTCTCAATATCTGTTACCAGTACATTGTCACACTCTATGAATATGAACAACCTTTACCTACCTATGATTGGGTCTGATCCCTGCTCATTACACTCGCCAACCCACCCCTATCATGTGAGCCTCATACAGCCAAGGTCTTGCTTGCAAGTTCAGATTTGATTTAATCAGTTCACAGCTCCGTATAAAGTGCCAAAAACATGGCATCTTTTCTGCATTTAGTGCAAGAAACAGCTTTTCTCTTGTGTGACAGTTGAAACTCTTCTCATCCTTATTGCTAATGAATTAGCATTACACTCTTCCACACTGTCATGGCGATGGATCGTGAAGCACTAAGGGCTGCACTAGCCAACTCAGGCCAAGTTGCCACTGTCACCAGTCCTATGTCATGGGAGAGAAACCAGAATAGTAGACTCTGTGTGCTCCCCTGAGTGTGTTTGACTCTAGGCTGAGAGTGCCACTCTGTGAAACCTCAGGCTTGACTGATTTACAGGTCAATCAATGCACAGCAAGAGCGGTGATAGAGGGGGGGCACTAGACTAGAAAATGCTGGAGTGATGTCTTGTTAAGTCACTGTTCATGTTTCAGTCTTGTTTGAGTTGCTTAGTGCACTAATTTTTTTTATTTTTAATTTTTTTTTGCACACTCTAACCAAGCTCTGCATTGCACTTACCAAACTCTTTGATACATATTGTAATTTGTACATATGTTTTAATTTAGGATTAATGGCATTTAGATGATGCAATAAGACTTCTGTCCCCTCTGTGGATGAATATATGTTTGTCTCTTATAAAAAAGCCAAGGCATCTCATTGCTGTAATGAAACCCCACATGGCATTGTCTGTTGTTTCACGCTGTCAAATGGCATCATAACTGCATGCTGATACATTTTTACAAGGCATATGTTTAAATTTAAAGGCAGATTCAAATGAATTGCTCCTAATTTATTAAGTAGTGGCCATATTGAGGTATACACCGTTTCCCTACAACATACAAATCTTACGAACACTAGACAGGCTGTGCTCTTCCACTTTGCCCTTGTACTCTAAACTTGACATGACATTTGCCTTGCATAATGTTTTGGGTGTCACTGGTAAGACTTTTAGTTTATTGCAGATTGTTTGCATCAGCATCTAGAGCACTTTCCTTTTGACTTATTTTCAAAGAGTAAAGCATTAGCAACCACATTTTTATTTGTGCTAATATATAATTTTAGATATTTCTTGTATTTATAATTTGTTCTGTAACCTGATTCGTTTTCTGTCTGTTGTCTATTAGTTTGCTAGTCACTTTACAGCCACAGCACAAGTCACGCAGGCGTAATTATGTGCTGATGATCCTTCTAGCATTAATGTTGTGTACAATGTCACAATTACTGAAGTGTATACTACTACTTTAAAGGGGTTTGGAGAGTAAAATGAAAATCTGCAAACGTGAATCTGCAAAAAGACGAGATGGTAACATTTAGTTTGTATACATTTTTTTATTACGGCCTAGCCAATGTCATGTTTTTGCCACCACTCACACCAAAGTGCTTGTTCAGAGAGAGAGTAGATGGATGACTAACACCCAGTCTGCAGTGGAATGCCACTCTGTTTGTGTCTGAAAGAAAAATCCTTCAAAACTGATGTCAATGTTAGCCAAATGACCACTCTGCTTCTTTTACATTACCCCATCGTGTGTTTGGCGTAAGTAAGGTGATGATCTTGAATTTTATATCCTGTGGAATAATACTGGAAGTACAAGATAACCTTAAGTGTAGAAACTGTAGCTTTTCACATTTTATCATGTTTTGATTGATTACATTTTACATACATTTTAGTCAGTTTGTGTGGTGCAGTTGTACCCAGTTTAAAATAAATGCCTGCCTTAAAAGGTACTGTCTGCTTTTACGTGGCTCATTTTGCACCTATCCATGAAACAGTAAGTTTTAATAGATGTACTTCAGAATATTTTTATTTGCACTTTAAAAACAGTGTCTGCATAGTAAAACAGCCATTGAAAACTAATCTTGAACATGATCCACCTTCCTTGGCAGAGGCACAGTGTGATACCAGTAATTATTTGAGGTTAAAAATATATATTTCCTGTTTTGGAGACTGTAGTGTGTGTGTGCTGAGCTAGTGTGCGAAAATGCTTTTAACTTTTATCAGTGTAGGTGTGACGCAAGCTTAAACCAAACAGGTTATATTCAAGCTTGAAGTGTCAGAAAAAAGATGCCACACTGCCTTCAACATTTATAAAACTAATGAGCTTTATATTTTAATATCCACTCAATGTGTTGGAATTGAATGTTGGCCTCAAATTTAGACATCTGAACAAAAACAAGACAGAAATTTTCCTATGAACGTTTTCCTTTTTTAGTTGATTCTAACCTTCAGACCACAGTTTAAATAGGAACAGCTCAGGTTAAGTGTAGGAAAAGGACTGATATGCATAAACCCAGAACAGAAGAGACACTAATAAAACTGCACACCTCTAAATTTGAGAGAAATGTGCGATAGTCAATATCACCTGCTATACAAAAGTCCAGAATAGGAAATGCACCCCTCAGTGTTGCTCTTTTAACAACTATTGCAGTTTTATAATCATATTGGTGTCTGTGTGCCAGGTATTGCACACTACGTGCATTATTTATTGATGGTGTCATTTATGCATATCAATCCAGAACTATTATAGTCCACAATATTCTTGGATTCCAAGCATGCCAAAGCAAAAAGTAATTTTCCTTCTGCACAGTAAGCGTTCTGCAAGCATTCAGGTGAAACGGAGCATGTTTCATTCAGCAGCAAAGGCTAATGGAAGAAGAAAACGCTGACAGGATACAATTAAAAAGTCAAATGATGCGATAGGAAGAGAATCATAATTACAGTAAAGTAATGCCATCCATGGGGTCATGACAAAATCACTGTGGTAAAAGTGGATGAATGCTTTAAGTTTTGTGCTTGGTGTAAATCCTGAGATTAGTTCACTTGTTGGAGGAGCGGATGTAGACCAGAGAGGATAGCAGAAGGAACTCTGGTGGCTTGTGTAACAGGATGAGATTGTCGCTCCTCAGACCGTCGTAGTGCATCCAGCAGCCGTCTATCTGGAACGCTGCAGAGTAGTGATGCTCCTCTTTGTTGAAGAGCGTGGCGCCCTCTAGTAGATACCTGTAAATGAAAAATTAATTAAAGCTCTCGCTGGTGCAAAGCCTGTAGCAAGAAACGTTCTATTTTTTATAGCAGGTTGAGCTTTAATTAGCCAGTTTTTTAATCACATGCCTTTTAAATGAATAATATTTCTAAAATTAGTGTTCTTCCCCTTTACTGATGTGGAAAACGTGATTCAGCTTCTATCTTGCATTTCTTAGGAGACATGATGTTTACATGTAAGTAACATAGAAAACAATATCATGTTTGACTTTTTGCATCCTACTGATCATGTCAGATCATTGTGAAACATAGAAAATATTCAGCTTCATTTGGTAAATTAATAGTAATAAGTGGAGGTCAAGAAATTCACACAGCTGTGGCTTGCACCACGGTGTGGCCAAAGAATGGAAGTGTATTCGACACCAGTGTAAACACACAGAGGTTTCATACCTGTGCTGGCAGAGAGCCAAATAGTAAGGAACGTAGGACAGATCCTCTGACTTCCACTGCTGCATGTTGAGAATGACAAAGGGTGGTGGTCCATGGCAGAAAACCCTCTGAGAGAACTCCCTCAGACCATCACACCTGTTACAAAACATAATCACTTTGTCAACAAAGTAGAATAAGACTGATCTGAATTATGGGATGGTCATCCTTGCTACATCTCACCCTATTTCTGAACACAGGAGGAGCTTGGGGCAGAAAAACTCATCCACAGCTGACTGAATAGGGTCTCTGTGAGGCAGCTCGTGAGGAGGGCTGGAGGAAATGTGAGAGGGAAACACTAAGAAGTGGAAATAAAACGGAGTGTTCACACGCATTTGACCTACTTTGTGAAAGGACATGTTGGTGCATTCGCAGCCTCTGTGTACACATACCTGATGCTGATGGTAGTCTTGATGAAGTCCTGGAAGCGGGCTGGACAGCTCCAGCTGGTGCACAGGCTCTCCTGCATGGTGGACATGAGGTTTTCCAGGTTCTCTGTGAAGTTCTCGTGCTCATTACCAAAAAGGTCAATCTCCAGTGCTGCCTGGTGGATCTCTGAGCGGTACTGTCTTTTAGACATCCTGTCCCAAATCCACAGCATCTTCACTGTGGTGTAGTCACAGGAGTCCATCAGGTAGAGGAAATACTCCACAAACTGCTTGCCCAAGAAGACGGCCACCTCCCTGGGAAAGCCCTGGTTGTCCCGCAGGATCACATACAGGATCATGAGGAAGCCATCGATGGTGCAGGTGTTTTTCAGCTGGATCTCGACGTACAGAGGGGTGCACGATATAGCTTTGCGTCCTGCCTTGATGGCAAAGACGCCACCCCAAGGGAGCACAGGCCTCCAAAAGGAGCGATCCTCCTCATTGTTGTTGATGGAGGCACGAATTTCCTCAAACAGCGTCTTCGACCTGAAAAACAAACAATACATACAAGGTAAAGTTGCAGTTTTCAGTGTGGATGGCGTTTAGTTTGTTGCGCCCATGGATGAGACACGTCTGCTTCAGCGCTCGCGTGAACGCGACGCAAACAGCTACGCGCAACGTCAAGTTAGCTGCTTATTATACACCAAGCCATACAATAGAGTCCAGATATCCTCCAGGGAATAGACAGAGCCCCCACAACGCCTGCGGAGCCTCACAAATTAGCTGCTATCCACTCACCTTTCAACGTGGATATTGTCCTCAGTGTTTAAAACTCGCGTCTGGAGTTCGTCGCTGTCGTTCAAAGTACAGAATCTACTCTCCATAGATCACCGTGTTTCTTCATGTCTTACATCACACCCGAAGCGTTTAAGTAAATGTAATATTTTCCCGAACTTTCTGGTGAATATACAAGTGATGACACCTCATAACAAGCCCGAGTAAACGTGAAGTCGGGCCCGTAAATAAACACTGCTGAGGGCTTTTAGACGGGTCATCTAATGCTGCATTCAGGACGGCTCGGAACTCAAAGATTTAAGATCTCTAACTTGGAAAAAAAAAAGGCTTCGATGTAATTTCACTTGGCAGCACCTATAGAAACTGATTTGTAATCTTAAATTAATTATCGTTTGTAACATCCTGCTCACGTTAAGTGGTTCACGTATCCATTTCATCCGTTTCGCTAATGTATTTTGGGCTTTGCCAGTGCTGCAATTATTGATGTGCTGCATGCCATGCAGCAATGATAAAAGCAGAATTTCTGGTGGTCAGCAAATTAAAGTGTGTCACTCTTAATGAGTTCACGGCTTAGTCATGTCAACTGTTTGCGATTAAAGTTTGAAATTTCCGACCCACGTCGTCCATTGAACAGCGCATAAATTAGCCTCTTCTTCGTTTTAATGGCGTATTGCACCCGACGGAGCATTATCGCCACCAACTGATACGTTATTATTTTCTACCATTCAGTCCTGTATGTTGAAGTGATTGAATGTGATATAAGCAGATTTTCAGTTATTCTTTGATAACCCTTTCATGTGCATTTGGAACAAGCAAAAATAGCGTATCATACAGTCTCTGTTTGATTATGTTATAAGCATCGCACTCTCCATTTGGATATTTTTTTTAAGGATGAGCTCAGTTCAGTGTCTCAGTCTCATCTTGCTGATCCGCCTCTCATCACTCCTCTTTATTAAAAACACTGTCAGTGAATCCACGATCTTCACCTCCGACCTTCTGCTGGTTCTCCATGTGCTCTGTTTGTCCCGCCCACTCTGCTGAGCTGCTTGGGTGGAACAGCAGAGCTGAGAATCCTATTGGCCGACACGGTCTGCCAGCATGCGTATGATTGGCTGTTACAGTTGACAATATGTCTGTAGCCACGCCTTCCTCTGACGCAACACACACTCATGGTTGTTGTAGGTTCCCACAATACTTCCATGTGCGCCTTTAGGATTACGCTGCTCCGCGTTAACGCTATTCCTCAAGGTTGATACGCGACTTTTCCGTCGGTAATAGTGTTGTTGTGAATGGAGTCAGCTCTCGTCACTTGTTGAAGAAACTTAAAGAAGTCGTGCTCCAGTTCTTGTCAGACACTGAGTGTGTGGGAGTCACCATCATCATCATCATCATCATCATCATCGTCCTAAAAGGCGAACTTTCAAGATGTCAGCTCAAATCATAAGCGGGAAGGAGGTTTCAGCGTAAGTATTAGACTTTCAGCAATAAGTGTGTGTGTGTGTGTGTGTGTGTGTGTGCACAGAAAACCCAATAGGTGCAGCCTGATGAAGCGTGTATGTGCTCGGGTAAAGACAGCTAACCCACGTTAGCCATGTTATTACACTGACAGTGACCTAAGAGTTAGCTTACATTTAACATTACTTCAGTCTAAATCTATTCTGTACCCATCTAGGCCTTATGCACTTTTTACAAGCAGCTGTTATATATTTCTGTAAACCCCCTGTGCAGGCAGAAGAAGGCTAAATCACAAGTTGGATGAGATATGGTACTGACCACGCAAAAGGAGTTTGCCAGCCATCCTTATTATAAATTATAAATTAAAGATAGTCAGCTGCAGAACTGTTTCACAAACTGTAGCATTGGGTGTCTTCCTGACCAGTTTAGATTTAAGTTGATAATCTAAATGCAATAACATATGACTTCTATTAGATCATACTCCACAACGTTTGGTTATTGATAACATTTGGAATAAATGATTGCAAATCCTCCAGTATTATGTAAGATGCTGTCGGCTCATCACATGATCTTTGCCCTGTTTGTCCACTGAGTTCAAATGGTAAAGCTGACAAAAACCTAACATTTTCACAGCTGAAAATGGGTTCCTTATATCTCCAATAGTTCAGAATTTGAATGCATTCAAATACTTTGCTTATTCTCAAAGGTTTGCACAAAAACATAGAGAAAGAGACAAAAAAAAAAAAAAAACATTACCCCAAAAAGTGCGGGATATTTAAGTTGCATGTGCTTGTCACAAGACATAGCAGTCTGCACCCTGTTAACTGCCCTCACAGCCCTCATTAGTTAAATAGTTTTAAGCACCACAAACAGGCTGCTCATCTTCACCACAGATGTGCTGTCTGTTCAGTAGGATTGTTTAAAGGAATTTGGTCCTAGTTGATCAGTGACCAGGAATTTCCTTATCAGCGATCACTGTATCACTGTGATAAGAATTCTTATTACAATACAATATGTTGTAAAGATTGGTTTTATAAAGTCTGTCAATCGATATTGTGCAGTGATACTCCTTTGTTATACTTGCCAAAGGGGGAGGGGGATTTGTGAAGTGATGAACCTAAGTGGCAAAGTTTCAATAGAAGGTCTATGTCTATTTTATTACATTTAAAGGTTTATTAGGATTAAGTTTGTGCACTGTTGAAATAGAAGCAAACTGTCAGTCAGTCAGTCTGTGAAACCTTTTGATTGACTCTGTTGTATGAGATAAATAAAGCTGATTTTGTGTGTGAATGATTTTGTGAATAGTGCACAGAAGAAACGCAATCACGGTTGAGCTTTGTTTAGATAATCGCAGCAGATGTACAAATTCAGTGGTCAGACATCCAGTGTTTTTGATTGGTTCAGCTGACTAATGTTTGTCCTTTAAAGGCTCAGTTGTAGCTTATCTCTTCACTCAGCGCCAAGTATTGGGATGTCTCCAAGTCTCCAAACCTTTAAATGAATGAACATATGTCTGGTCTTTGTCTTGGCTTTAAGAAAAGTCTCTTGAAATGACTATTTGATATCCTGGTTCTTACTATGTGAAACCTTCTTCATTCATGCCTGAGGAGTAAGAAACAATAATCAATTTAAAAATAGCATGGATTTGGGCTCAAATCTATCACGCTGCAAGAGATGGAGATGAGTTAGGCCAACAATCTGGTTCTTACCCGTTCCTTTATAATGCTACATGAATGGTACACTTCTCACTACACAGACATTTAAAAACACGTTGTTTTTTTCAGGGAGGTGAGGGAGCGTCTGAAGAAAGATGTGGCAGAGATGAAGCTTAAGGATCCCAACTTCAGGCCGGGTCTAGTTGTTTTACAGGTAAGTGCAAGGTGGTAGCCATCATGGATCAGAGTTGAAACATGTTTTTGTGTGTTTTAGTGGCTAACATTGCCATGTGCTTTTCTTATTGGCTTTCTACTGAAGTCAGCTGACAGGTAAGGGTTTGGGCCATTTGTGTGGTTTCACCTTGTGCCATTGTGTCCTTCTACATGAATGCAAATAGCCAGATGATCTAAGAAATGGTGTTGAACACATTTGATTCCCCCTTAGTAGTTCTGAAACAGACCCCAACTGGATAAATGCAGGGAGACACACCCTCCTGGCACTCGGGGGTATGACATTTAAAGTGCGGCTGGTCTTGATACATAGAACACTTGTCTGGGGTGGGATCACATCTGTGCCCAAGAAGCTGGAGGAAGAGAGATTTGATACATCTTGTGAATGAATCATCATAGGTTCTCTGTTCAAAATATGACCCGTCTCTTTCTACAGGCAGACAAAGCTGATGTTCTGTATCTTTGCAGGTTGGAGGCCGCGAGGATTCAAATCTCTACATCAGCATGAAGTTGAAGGCAGCTGCAGAGGTAAAATTGCTGTCTTTTTTTTTTTTGTCACTATCAAAGTGTCTGTTGTTGTAGTTAGTCCTAACCTTAGGCCTAAACTCCTGTTTTTATTTTATGCAGATTGGAATAAATGCCACACATATGAAACTCCCCAAGACAGCAACAGAGGAGGAGGTAAGGAGATATTTGGAGCATCCTTTTTTTATCTGTACACACATGCACACACAAACACACCCTCCTAAATTGTGCTATCTCTCTGCAGATACTTCACAGTATCACAGAAATCAACGAGAACTCTGCTGTTCACGGGCTCCTCGTGCAGCTGCCCTTAGACTCAATCCACAAGATTGACACAGAGAAGGTTACCAATGCTGTGGCCCCAGAGAAGGACGTAGACGGGTAAACGCACATGTAATCTACGTATTAGATGCACATTTTTAATTTCTCCTACCTACTGCTGGTTTGAATCAGGTTGATGTGTTTCTGTTCTTTGGTTAAAAGAAGAATCCCACTTGGATAATTCAGGATTTTTAGACACGGTTACTGTACCACATTGTATAGTATCCCTGTGTGTTCTTTCTCTTTTCTAGACTAACGAGTATAAATGCAGGGAAGCTTGCTCGTGGCGACCTGGGTGACTGCTTCATCCCATGCACACCAAATGGCTGCATGGAGCTGATCAGACAGACTGGTAAATGCAGCTAATAACACCCTAAAACATCTGCTGCAACAGGAAGTCTGTACTGTGAAAATACATAGACTATGACCGACCACAGTTTAAATTAATTGATGGTTCACTCTCTTCTCTTCTCTATAGGTGTGTCGGTGGCAGGAAAAAGAGCAGTAGTGATCGGTCGCAGTAAGATCGTGGGCGCTCCGATGCATGACCTGCTGCTGTGGAGCCACGCCACAGTCACCACCTGTCACTCTAAAACTGCTGATCTCGCTGGAGAGGTACAACAGTAACATGCTCATGCAGTCTCATGAAAACAGTCTCAGATATCACCCAATCATCAAGGAATTGTTTATGAAAGCTTATTTAAACCTCTATAAAATTCTGATGACAAATATCACCGTGTTTAGAAAACATTCTTGTTAAAAGTAATGTCTGCGTTGCATTGGTGTTTGTCTAGGTGGGAAAGGCAGACATCCTGGTTGTCGGCATCGGGAAAGCAGAGATGGTGAAAGGAGAGTGGATCAAGAAGGGAGCAGTGGTCATTGACTGTGGCATCAACCACATTCCAGGTTTTCAGTCTGCTTTGAACGTGTAACTCTGAGTGTTGGAAGTCAGTGGTTACTGGCATTTACATCAGTCTCTCTCTCTCTCTGTCATACAGATGAGACTAAGTCTAGTGGGAAGCGGGTGGTGGGTGATGTTCACTTTGCCTCAGCCAAGGAGCAGGCTGGTTTCATCACCCCTGTGCCTGGTGGTGTGGGGCCTATGACTGTTGCCATGCTGATGTTGGTAAGACGAAAAAAAAAAGACACAATTTACAATGTAATGTTTTTATAAAGCATATATTCATAGAGTTTTCTTTGCCAGTGTATAGTATTATGTGAGAACACTGTATACACAGAAAGTTTTGTAAATATACTGCGATGATACCTTCCATTAATTTTTTCATTATTTGAACGCCTGTGTGTGTTTGTGTAGAACACAGTGCTGAGTGCAAAGCGCTTCCTGGAGAGACATGAGCCAGGAAAGTGGAACATCTCTTACACCAAACTCCACCTCCAAACGCCTGTGCCAAGGTTTGTCTTCTCCCCTCTCTTGGTCAAGCGCTCTGTTATCTTCTTACTAATGATAAATGTCATCATTCACATGCATGAGGCTCTTGTTTAATCTTATTTTCTTCACACTAGAAAGCCCTGAATGTGCTCTTTCTCTTAGAGCCCTTGCCGTCTCATCCTTTGTAGAAACAATAACTGTTTGGTTATTTTATTCCAACAGTGACATTGCGATCTCTCGCTCCTGTGTGCCCAAGCCCATTGACCATCTGGCCAGAGAGGTGGGCCTTCTCACAGATGAGGTGGAGCTCTATGGGAAAACTAAGGCCAAGGTCCAGCTGAAAACCATCAAACGCCTGCAGACCCAGCCTGACGGCAAATATGTGGTGGTCACTGGGTATGCTGTCAGTACTTCTTTCTGCTCTGTTGTACTAAGCCACAGCAGAAGTTTGTTATTATTTTTGGGGGAAATGTTATGATTTTCCAGTATTTTTAAATATTGGTATTAAGAATGTACTGATAGTCTGAAATGAATGTGTTTCACCTGCAACAGCTGGGACAGAAAGTACCAACCGAAGCATTTGAATATATATATATTTTTTCAAAATAAATGTCAAACTATCTCAAGACAAGTTGCACATTTCAATCTATCTGCTGAACACAAATTTTATTATCTCATGACACCTTTGAGCCCTGCTGATAAATTATTTTTCTCTGCAGCATTACACCCACCCCTTTGGGTGAAGGCAAGAGCACCACCACCATTGGCCTGGTCCAGGCTCTGGGAGCCCACATGAATCTCAATGTGTTTGCTTGTGTCCGACAGCCTTCTCAGGGACCTACGTTTGGCATTAAAGGTGAGCTTTTGAATAATATACACTCAGAGATGTGTCCCAGGTTAGAAGATGCTCCAACAGAGGTTTTAAGTTTCATACTGGTACATTTATCTGTAGTTTTTGATTCTGTCTACAGGTGGTGCTGCAGGAGGTGGATATTCTCAGGTCATACCAATGGAAGAGGTACCGCACTGCTGTTTCAAGTTACAAACTATGATGCTTGTATAAAAACCAATATAACATTTTAATAATGAGTCTTGTTCTTTTTTAGTTCAACCTCCATCTCACCGGTGACATTCACGCCATCACAGCTGCCAACAACTTGGTGGCTGCTGCCATCGATGCCCGTATGTTCCACGAGTCTACACAGTCTGACAAGGTGGATGCTCACTTCACTTGATGTAGATGATGTGCACAGGTACACTGCCCAGCTGGGAAATAAATCAGTGGACTGTATATCTTATCTTTGTCTTTGTTTGCATCTTTAGGCTCTGTATAATCGGTTGGTTCCTCTCAGTGGAGGAAACAGGAAGTTCTCTCCAATCCAGATCAACAGACTCAAAGTAAATGATCACCTCACAGACTTCTAGGTTTTTATTCCCAGGGCACTCTTAACATCATTAACATCATTCTGTATTTTTAGAAACTGGGCATAGAGAAGACTGATCCCTCCACTCTCACTGAAGAAGAGATCACCCGCTTTGCCCGCCTGGACATTGAACCAAGCTCTATCACTTGGCAGAGAGGTATAGACATTTAAGGGTTCTCTCACTCCCCACTAGGCTAATATTTTGTGCCAGATCTGCCCCGTTTTTTTTTTAACTTGCTGCTTATAATATGTTCATGCAGTTCTGCTTAATTTCAGTGTTGGATACCAATGATCGATTCCTAAGGAAGATCACTGTCGGCCAGTCGCCAACAGAAAAAGGACACACAAGAGAGGTAAAAACAAAAAATCTATTAATATGGTAGTAGAAAAAATAGACAGTGACAAATTGCAGTTGAACAACAGTTGAAGTTATGATTACATACATTTCCTCTCTCTGTTCTCCAGGCTCAGTTCGACATCACAGTGGCTAGTGAAATTATGGCGGTGCTCGCCCTCACCAGCAGCCTGGAGGACATGCGACAGCGCCTGGCCAAAATGGTCGTGGCCACCAGCCGCAGCGGACAACCTATTACAACCGAGGACCTGGTCAGTGATTCGGAGTCTTCTTAATGACCCAACCTTCTATAAAAGCCTCGTATAATGTTGTATTGTGCTTTACAGGGGGTGAGTGGCGCTCTAACTGTGCTCATGAAAGATGCAATCAAGCCAAACCTGATGCAGACTTTGGAGGTGGGTGAAATACAGCACACATTAATCTGCTCAGAGCTTTACAAGTCAGAAACACATAGATTTGCAGTTCAGACTGACTGAGGAGAAAGTCCCTGAACTTTCTAAAATTCAGTCCTTGGATAGATGTCATTGTGGTTGTTTGTTGTTGTTGCTTTTAACACATTTTTTCTTTTGTCATCATTTGTTTTGGTTTTTTTTTTTTTTTTCATCCAAATCTCTGTGCGTGCCAGAACGATAATATTGCCTTGAGTTATGAATTTTGTATCACACACCTCTACAGGGAAACCCTGTGTTTGTTCATGCTGGACCCTTTGCCAACATCGCCCATGGCAACTCCTCCATCCTGGCTGATAAAATAGCTTTGAAGCTGGTTGGACCTGAGGGCTTTGTAGGTAAGTGGAATTTAAAAATGTTATGTTAACGTAGCATATTTTCATTGTTAACTCTTTCTTGCCTGTTGGAGAACTGCACTGTTAGTCGGTTCTTTCTCATCCAGATATTATATTGTAGTATGATGTCATGCTGTGTTCCTGTGTGTGTGTTTCTATTCTTTGTCTCACAACTTTGGTGTAATGTACCCACCAGTGACCGAGGCTGGTTTTGGTGCTGACATTGGCATGGAGAAATTCTTCAACATCAAGTGTCGCTACTCAGGCCTGAGGCCTCATGTGGTGGTCTTGGTAGCTACTGTTCGAGCCTTGAAGATGCATGGAGGAGGACCAACTGTGAGTTTGCTTGAGTTTTCCTCTCCTACCCAATTTCAAATGATTTGTTTAGTGAGTACTGTGAAAAGTTGCTAAATGTTTTAAATTAATGTGTAATTCTGCACGATTTGAACAATTTTCGGAATGATTAAAAGCACGAGTGCATTAAACCTCCCTCTTTTTTATTCATGCAATTGTGAACATCTTAACATTCACGATAAGCTGAGGAAAAACAGTTTAAATAACCCATGTCGCGTAAGATTTAGTTACACAACCAAATCTAAATTCAGTTGTTGCATTATTTTGATTCTAAATATTTTTTGTACAGGTCACTGCTGGGATGCCACTGCCTAAGGAATATATTGAGGAGGTAATGTATAACCAAAGGTTTTGCCTTAGCATTTGTCCATTTTTTAGCATGCAGTAAACTCATAGTTATCTTCATTAATCATCTTGTGATGCGCTTTCTGACCTTATCGTTATTTGATTTAAATGTTTGTTTGTCTAGAACCTTGAACTGCTGGAAAAAGGATGCAGCAACATGAGGAAGCAGATAGAAAATGCCCAGCACTTTGGTGTGCCTGTGGTGGTGGCCGTCAATGCTTTCAAGTAAGTGATGGAGAGGAGTGTAAATAGAGGGTGAATAATAAACACAACTCCACAGCTTGCTTACATATTAACCCACTTCTTTCGTAGAAAGTGTGATTCTGTGTTTTGTGCCTCTGCTTACTTCTATCTGCAATGACTTAGTTGTATTTTGTGCTAAATCGACCTGCAGGACAGACACTGAAGCTGAGCTGGACTTGATCTGCAGCATAGCCAAAGCTGCCGGAGCCTTCGATGCCGTGCGATGCTCTCACTGGGCTGAGGGTGGAGCTGGGGCGGTCGCATTAGGTCAAGCTGTCCAGAGGGCCTCTGTAGCCCCCAGCAACTTCAAGTTCCTCTATGACTTGGAGGTATGGGCTCTAGCTCTCATTGCTGCAGTCCACTGTTTTCACTTTACTTTAACTTACACTCTACTCAGCAATGGCTGAAAGTAAAGCACTTGCGCCTTGTTTAGGCTCTAACTACTCTATTGCAAATATTTTGTCTATGTGTCATTTATGTGCATACATGTACACTAAAGGAGTACAGTTATGATCATGTGTATTTCTAATTCCATTTCAGCTACCTATTGCTGATAAGATTCGAATAATTGCCCAGACGATCTATGGAGCAGATGATATTGAGCTTCTTCCAGAGGCACAACACAAAGTGGAGCTGTACACAAAACAGGTCAGCATCCCCCATAATAGTTCACGTGTTTGTTGGCTGCTGCTGTTAGTGGATATCATTACTGAATGAATAAGTCTTAGTAAAAGTCCAGTACATTTTGTGTATGCTCCTCTCCCATTAGGGTTTCAGCAGTCTCCCAATCTGCATGGCAAAGACTCACCTGTCGCTCTCCCACGAGGCAGACAAGAAGGGCGTGCCCACTGGGTACATCCTGCCAATTAGAGACATCCGAGCCAGTGTGGGTGCTGGTTTTCTGTACCCACTGGTCGGCACGGTCAGTAAACTGTGCTTTTCCTTTCCACAGTGTTGCCCTAGATCTACCTGTGTACAGTAGGATGTTACTTTGCTCTGCACAATACACAGCATCTGTATGAATACTGTGATGTGCAGCTGAAAGTAAACGGCTTCATCCATACATAATATATTAGCCTGTCTTTATTAATGCTTTCTCTCTTGGTCTTAATCCTAGATGCCAACAATCCCTGGTCTGCCCACCAGGCCTTGTTTCTATGATATTGACCTGGACCCTGAGACTGAACAGGTCAATGGGCTCTTCTAAAAGATGCCACTGTGCTGTGCGATGGTAAGAAAGATAGATAACACATACAAATATTAATGTATCATCTCTCAGTTTACTGACACAGATGATGCATAATCCAATATTGTCCTTTCTGGGTTTTTTTCTTTCTCAGACATGGCCCCACACCCCCCTAATCTAATGTGATGGACTAATAACTGGAAGCACCTCCTCTGCTGGTGTTTTTGTTTGTATTTGTTTCTAGAAATAATTGATTTGCCCAGATCAGATGATAGCTGATGGGTAATTTAGGGAACTTAATTAATCACAGAACCGTTCGTCCCCCTGAGACTGTCAGTATATGATGGACTGTTTTTAGGGGATGTGACCTATTGACTGATCTTTTTCAATGATTCAATGCTCATTGCACATTAATGAGTAGTCCCATTGACTGTAATGGATAGAGGCACAAAAGTGGCTAGTCCACACAAGTCTCAACTTAAATAATTAAAGTTTTTTTTATTAATCTTGTGACTAATGTCTATCAAAAATCCAATTTTACTGTCCTGGATTCTGTAACCATGTCTAACATTTCTGCAGCTGTCAGCACTGCTGTGACACTCGGATATTTCCACACTGCTGTAAAAAAATCAAATAAAGTAATCTTGAAATAGAAGTTATTTTTTAAAAGGGGTTATCCATTTATGATCTTAGAAATTGAAATTAGTATTTTCTTGTTTGCAATCCTGTGCAGAGCATCTGCTTTCGAGCTTGTTATATAACATTTATTTTTACTACACTAATTTAGGCATTCATAATGAATGTACCTTTTACCTGTTATGTATTATAGTGTCACTTCATTTAATGTAGTCATTTATGTAACAGGGACAACTCACATTAACATCAACATTTCAGATTTAGCCAAAAGACTGTGCAATTCCTGGGTGGTAAATGAAATGAGGTAGAGTTTTATGGCCAAGGTCCAGTTGAATATCATCAGCCTATCATTTATGTTTCCTTGTTAAGGTTAATTAGATTAGTTTAGATTAGATAAATTGGATAGATTGATTGCATTAGTGGTTAGAACCATTGCCTAAGAGCAAAAAGGACCTAGGTTTGAATCCATGGGTTGGCCAGGTGCCCGAAATGTTGAAATGTTTTCACACAATTGAGAAGTTTCAACACATTCATGCTTTCACTAGTCAAAAACTCTTTCCTACATTCTTGTCTAATAGCACCGCCCATAGGACAATATGTTCCTTCACTACTGGGGTAAGAAGACAGCAAGTGTCTTCTCGCGCACTCTGTATTTTTATTAAATGTATTCACTATAGTAGTGTGTACATCTGATTAATTAGAGTATACTCACAATATATATATATATATATATATATATATTGTGATATACTCTAAATATATATATATATATATATATATATATATATATATATATAGCTGTTGTTCAGAAATTTATATAAAATCTGTCATTGACATTTTTTTAAATGAAAAAATAATAAACCAGTATTGTGTTTTTCTTAATTACTTTATTAAAAAGAATTTTGTTTAAGAGATAAGATAAAACCTTATTGATCCCACACCAGGGAAATTCACATCCCACATTCTTTATTATTTAAGGATTTAGGACTATTTATGGCCACCACGACCAGCAGCATGCTTCTCTTTAGCTTCTTGTCCTTGTCCATGTCCATGTCCATCCCCACGGCCATGCCCTCCATGTTCTGCCTTTTTCTCTAGTCCTTTCCCCTGTGAAAAAAAACAAACAAAAAAAAAATCATAAGAACAATGACTCACTCCTACTCTAAAAACGCTAGACAATGTGTGTATATGTGTGTATATGTGTGTATAACTGTGTAGAAGTTCTACCTTTCCACATTTTCCTGCGTCCTACAAAAGATGACATCAAATTAACAAGGGTGCTAAAAATGACTGAATCAGCCAGAGACAGAAAACAGAATAGAGCAAACATATGAAGGCTGAAGATGTCTTACTCCGCCTGCGCCTCCACCCTGATCTGGCTTCTTTGCTTTGTCACCCTAAAACAGGGAAACAATGTGATGAGTACACGTTATCATGCTGCTGCCACATGTCACAGATCTAAAGCATTGAGAGAAAATAAACCAACTCACCGCTTTGGCTGCTGTGATAGAAGCAAAAAAAAAAAAAAAGAAAAACACAGACAAAAAACAATTAAAGTCAAAAGACTTTCCATATGGACTGTCAATACCAATGTTGCACCAAAAAAAAGAAATACAGTAATTCTCATCAACACAAAATAGGCAACAACCTGAATTATCTGCAATAATAAAAATTCATCTTTCAGCGATTGTGTTACACGTTTGAATTCTTGGAAAACCAAAATGAATGCAGTTCGTGCACGAATATGCATGAATAATAAAAAGTCACTAAATTTTTAGATACAAGAATCGAAATGTGTGCATACAAACTGAATTATAGTTGGCTACAGTGAGGATACTATAGCACAGTTTCTCCCTGACTAAGGTGGTAATTACGGGTTTAGGTTTTATTTTTACAGATTCCGTACAGAAAACTACTCAAAACAATCTTTAATAATAATATATAATAATAAATCAAAGACACTTACGATCACTCATTTTGCCTTGTGCAGTAGAACGTATTTCCTGGAGGGGAAAAACAGAAACAAATCTTAAAATCTGAATAGTTACATCCCTAGCAGTCGCTACAGATGCTCAAAAACACCCATTTCATACCTGGTGCAGTAATCAAAATGATTTGTGTCCAATGTGTGTATTCGTTCTGTATTTATAAGACGTGGGTGGGTGTGTTGGTGCTGTGGGCGAGACGCGTGTTGTGAAATGACTGATGGGTTTTAGGTGTGGCCAGGAAAACAACTGACAGAGATTTTACTGTCTAAGAGTGATTGACAGTCGAATTGAGGACACAGGCACTTGAGAGCAGTAACCAGAACCAGGCTGACCCTCAACATTTTGGGCCAGAACATTTCTCAGTACAACCTTCATGCACAACAATTGATTTTGCTACAACAGTATTTGTGGCAGGAGAAGCATACAGTAACATGCTTCATGCTCATGCAAGCAATTAAACAAACTTCAGATAAGTTTAGGAATGTTTTAGATCAGCAAATGAAAATCAATTTAAGATTTTTGGTCATATTTTTACCCTATACTGGAACACATGATTAATATGCCATACAAACACTGAAGTAAACCTATTTTTGCTTTCATCCTTTTAAAGTCATGCTCTTGTCTGTACTGGCACTGAAGAGTAGCAGTAAACATTAGCTGCCTCTACAAATTCCTTGCATGTGGGCATTATTTATGATAGGGAGGGCCACATTTTCTACACAGCGTGTCTCTGCCTGTTTCACATCATTGCCATATTGATCAGTGTTGACACGTTTCTCGCTTTCAAGAGATTCTTTTTGACTACAGCAATGTGCTCAAGTGCCAAGTTATAGCGATGAGTCCTGACAACAGCAGAAACATGTTGAAGGTGCAAATTCTTAAAGATCCTCTAGTGATATACACACAGATGTTGTTTACTGGCTTGTAGCTCGTATTTAGTAAAAGCAAGGTCAATTCTAATGGCTGTCCTAACTTACATAAGTCAGTCACCTTTACTCAGAAACAACATGTGCTTCATTCTAGCTTTTATCAAGTTTATCTTAATTGTAACAATGTACAGCAGCTGCAAAGATGCACTTACATCACTGGACCAGTGGGAGGCACTGATGCAAGAAACTGTGCCAAATGCAGAAAACTAGAAAAATTGCAGTTTGTGGAAACTCCAGCACTATTCTCCACTGAGTCTCTGGGTTTCCACCTACTGCTGGTATTTGCCAGTGAGGGAGGGAGAATAGTTTGCATGGTTTTAACAAATAAATCTGGTTGCTGATCAAGTAAATATACCTCACAAATTAGACTAAGTTTCTGGAAAAATGTTGGACTAAATCAAGCAGATCAAGTAAATTATCAAGTTACTCAAAAGTTTGGATGTTTTTTCTAAATAAGGCTAAGGAGGAGTGATGATTAAAGATCTTTTACTCAAGTGAAATAAACAACACTGAAATACATAAAGGTAGAAGTCTATTTAAAATTAACTTTAACAAAATGTACTTGAACTTAAAGTAAGCATCAGAATGGCACCAGAGTTTACTATTAGTGACGCATTAATGTGGATGTTACATTTAAGTAGCAGCAGCAACCCATGCCTTAAGTTACATTGTAAATTACTGGCTTTATTATAACTTAACATAAGAAGATACATTTCCAAGTGTATCAAACAAAATCTTCAGAATAATCTGAGAATGTCTCTGTAGAAGTTAATTGATGCAACAGGACAATGAACCAAAACACACAACAGAATGGCTTCAGAAAAAACATAATCCACCTTTTGGAGTGGACAAGTCAGAGCCCAGATCTTAACCCAATAGAGGTGCTATGAAACAACTTGAAGCGTGACGTCCAAAGATGTGACAGAGCTAAACCAGTTCTGAATGGGCTAAAATTCCTCCTGAACAATGTGCAGGTCTGATCCAGCTACAGGAAGTGCATGGTTAAGGTTATTGCTGCCAAGGGGGAGGTCAACCAGTAACTAATTCACATACTTTTTCCACTAGCACTATGATGTTTTTATGGTTGTTCTTAATAAAGATATGAAAGATCAGACTTTTTTATGTTATTATTTTAGGCACATTAAATTTGTTAATACTTTTGACTTAGATGATGATCAGATCAGATTCATCTTATCAGTCTTTGCAATTTTATGTTTACAAACATTATCTTCTTCATTTCTGAGAGACTGTCATATGACTCGATTATTCAGAATGAGGTGATCCAGACACATGTTTTTGTTTGTAAAGTCATCATCACTTTAAACTCTAACGCCGCCCTCACTATCTTTCTTAATGTTTACAATAATAACACAGATCACAGCTCTGAAACACACCTTTCATTGTCTTGAACTGAAACTTGCTCTAACGTGTCACATGAGGTGATACAGGCAGTGCACTGAGAGACAGACAGACAGATGTCTAACAGCCAATGACTGAAGACATGCTTTGCAGAACACGCTCAAATTTTTGGTGACCTGAGATGATCTTTTGTTTTGTTAACTGCAGACGTGTCTGAATTCTTGTTAATTAACGTTCATTGTCTGACCTGCCTCTTTTTCCATGTCAGATCAGATGATCACAAAGAAATGTTGCATTTTCATTCGAACGCTGAAGATTTGCCATATATAGACACAAAATGTACTTGTTGCTCAGGCAGGAGAACATCCAATCTCAGCTTCATCTGGACAAGCACAAACAAGACTCTTTGTGGTGCATACTTTAACTTTCATACAAACTGTAGGCCGCCTGTTGAGCTGCAGAAACACTGTGATATTAAATTGGATAACAGCCTGTTTTTCATCTCAGTTAAACTCTGTGCAGGAAACTGAAAATATGAAATGTGCCTCTTTTAAAGCCAGGCCTTTTCTCGTGATGTTGATAAACGCAGCTTCATTCAGATGATCATTTGTTATGATTGCACAATAAACATAATTGTGCAGAAACTATAAACCAGACGTGAGTAAAGAAGCATGAGCGGGCCTCACAGCTGCTGTTGATCATGGCAAATTGTTCCACTGCTCGCACAGCTAACAGTGAGATGTGAAGCTTCCCATACAAACAGTCCCTAGAAGTCTTTTCAGTAAGTTTATCCTTTTGTTTTTTGATGTTAAGTGGACCCAAAAAAGCATGACACAGATTAACATTTCACTTCAAACTCTTTACTCAGAAAAGCAGTTCAGACAGGGGTCAATACTAAGCAGGTAGTCAGGAGATGGCAAACAAAATCCAGAGGAACGAGGAGGAGATTTGGATACATGGGTGTGGCCAAGGGATGCTCGATTCCTCACCCGAATGGATAGGTCATTGTCCATGAAGGGTATGAGGAAGGGTAACAGAAACGCAATGGCAGACGCGCTAAAAGACAGAGTTTAAGTGGAACTGGGTCTTTGTACATAGGCTACTAATAGGATGAGTAAATTCAGAACAGGTGAGCAGAGGGATGGCGAAGGGTCGGAGAAGGGAGGTTACTACAGGACAGCTTGGTATAGTAGGGTCTCAAATGATAAGAGAGTTATTAAACATGCAGAGGGATGTAGAGAATCAAGAAGAAGACAGCCTTGTAATATTGACAAAATTAGACATCACCGGTCTTTGTTATATCTATTATTAATATAAGAGAACTGTAATATTTAACATCAGAGCCGAACTCAACAGTCTCTTCCTGACTTTGGACTAAACAAGTTAAAATGAGACATTTTACACTTTCAGAGACCTCGAGCTGAGAGTATTTTTTCAGCTGTTCGCTTTTGTCCTCATCTCTGTCTGTAGTTCTCTGCACATGTGTAAAGCAGAGCTGGAGACTCCTGTTAGCAAATGATGTGGCGCCACCTTGTTGCCTAAATGCAAAACTGCTGCTCCTGCTGCCATTTTGACGATTGTAAATTCAGCAAATGTGGCGGTGAGTACAACAACATCCTAATTATTTCAATAAGATGTCTTCTCCAACGATGTAAATAACATCAATGTGTGGTTCACGTGCATTTTTAAGTGAAATGACACAAGAACTATGGATTTTTATTACATTTGGTGCATACTGAATACTTCAGCTGTGGTTACTGTCAAAGCGGTGTCAGAGAGATGTAGATTGCTGTAGGTCAAATGTCTTAAATTATAACACAAATGTTCCCTTTCACTTATCATTACCCTGAGAATTATGTCGTACCAATACACAGCTTCAGTTGCAATTGCTATTGCAGTTCATAATCCTGATCACAAGGGTCAAACTCAACTAAAGTAATTCTCAGGTATTAACATGTTAGGGGCCTACATGCTGTTTCTTTTCAAGACATCTCCCACATTAATCCTAAAATAACTTGAATGCTAGAATATTTAATAAAGAGCTTTTGCTCGTTAGCAGGACTGATCGATGCAGAATGTAAGGCATGTGGGCTCAAGCATGCTAGAAATGCTGTAGTTCAGACTGGTAATGTTGAAAGATGTGTTTGTTTCCATAATGCCTTAAAATTTGCAGAGCACTGACTCCGAGTCTCAAGTGGCTGACTTCACTCTTGCCTGTGGCATTTGTCTGCCAGGCTGACTGTTCATGCTCTCAGACTTTGGCTTTTGCAGATGCAGCATGTCTAGCATGAAGAATTGTGGGAAATTTGGATCATTCCCAACAACCCCCCCACCCAAACCCCCCTATCCCAGTCTTTAGGAAGCTTCTTTAGTTCTCTAAACATGTAGTCTGGAGCTCGTATGAGACACAGCTGTTGTCTCATTTGTGTGGTCAGGATTTTTAAAGTGGCATGTTTTGGTTTTGATCAATGATACCAACCACTATGCCTTAGATACTGTATGTACAGTAGCCCATGGTCTTTATTTCTTTAGAGAAGAAGGTAAAAGTAAAGAGAAAACAATCACACATTATCCTAAAATTCTTCTTATTACTTTATCACAACTCTATTAAAAAAAGAAAATGTGAAAATATATTGTATTTTAATACATCATAATATCATTTGAGAAATAGAGCTAATTTAACTGGCTTCATTTTTTTTTTTTTTTACCAGCATGCTTTGAGGAGAGGATAAGTGAAGAGGGGAAAGAGCAAGTGCTTTAGAAAGGGAGAGAGGAAGCGAGACAGCATATGTGTGCAAGGGTGGGAGGGTTGGAGAGAGTGAGAGAGAGGGAGAGAGAGAGAGAGAGGGAGAGGACAGGCGGGTGGGTGCTGTGAAATCCGTTAACAGGGGAGCTCTGTGCATTTGTTAGACGTCTTGGCTGCTTGCCCAACTTGGCTCATTGTAATCGAGGCATGATCGTCAACTCCAGGCAGCCCTCTCTGCCGCCTCGGCTACCTCTTGCCTGGACCAAGCCCAGCTCTCACCGCTGACATGGAAAGACCTGTGAGTGCCTTCTCTCTCTCCTTCCCCTTCTCTCGTCTCATCCCACACTCTCCAGCTCTCTATCTGGTATTAGGTTCCCCCCTCTTCCTCTTCTGCTGTGTCGCAGATTTAGCCGTGGCTGCATGCAGCGTTTCAGTTGTGTCGCTGGCTCTTTCCCTCCCCTGCTGTGGCTCCTGTAGGAGGGTAGGGAGGAAGCCTTGGCAGTTTTCTCTCTGCAGGGCCCCCCTCCTTTCCTTTTAGCCTGCCTGTCCAGCCATGGGTGCCATTCACTGGTAGACCCACATCGCCTCTGTGTGTTTTGTTATTGTGTGTGTTTGTACATTAGCATTGCTGCTGCACAATCACAGAACTGGCCAGCTGAACACTGAGGGGTACAATCCCCACATACAGAGCCTCTCCACTTGGGTTTGTGTAGGCCAGCGTACTGTAGGCCTTGCTGAGATTTGGAGTCGACAGCGTGTCTCTCACTTGCGCCTATTCTTGGTGGTATGTCCTCGTGGTGTGTTGTGTTTGGATGCCCTGACAACTAGAAGCTGTGAGGTAACCACTTTCCAGCCTGCTGCCTTTCTGAGTGAGTCCCAACTTTATTCATGCTCTCTCGCGTGTTTGCAGGTTTGAAACGAGACCCCTCCGAAGTCAGGGTGTGCTGTGCTTCTTATATTACTGAAAGTCTGTTCTGACACCCTAACAACAACGGTTGACGTCTCTGATACTAAATGCGTTGGTTGAACATCTCAGTGGCAGCCAGTCTTTTCAGGTATAAGTGCAGCAGAGTTGGAAAAACGAAAAAATACAAATTTGTTGCAGCCCCAGTGTGAGAGTCATTGTGTCCTCGCCGTGACTCATCATCCTGATCTAGTAATATCACATGGAAGCAACCACCACTCTTTTGTCATCACTGGGGCAACGGTAGGGGGACGTTGACTCACTTTCACAAATCTAGATCGTGTCTCCGTCAAGAATCAAAACCCTCGCTATAATACAGAGCGTGGCGAATGGGGCACTTCAAAATGAATTATGTTGTTTCACAGTTTCCACAAGCGGCAGTGGCAACATTTCAATTTGGCTGCGTTGTTGTCACTTTTCATCAGCTGTGAATAACAGCAGATGATGCCTCCACTGATTCAAACTTGTTTTAGCTGATTGAGTTGAGAGTTTTTTTTTAATGACTGTGGCCACTGAGCTGATTTTCTGAGCACTCTTGTTTGTGTGATGAATCAAACACTTCAGAGAATATGAAGAAAGAAAAATGTATCTCCCCACTTCATTTTCACTAAGTTACAGGTTTGCAATAAGAAGTGAGGATAAAACAGCCACAAACTCTGATATCATCTTTTATTTGGAGCTCGATGGTAGCTCCTCTGTATGTGTTCAGCACATGTTTTTTAAGGGCCTCTTGTCGTGTGAGCATTAATGCCTCCTCCTGGGTGTTTAGGGTGCTCTGCATATGCAGCCTGCCTGTGTAACTGAGCTTCTTAATGAATGCTCCATCTGTGGTGGGTGTTGGGGTGATTTAGTGTATCGCTGTACATGTGAATATATAGACATTTACAGTGTGATTATGCATTCATGAAATCACTTTTAAAGTTTCTAGTCTCTTTATAAGCAGACTGTGTTAAAATTTTTATGTTGTTGCTGTTGATGTTTTACTCATCCCTTGTATCTATTTTATCAGTTTGAATGCAATATCAGAATAGTTTCTTTTTGAAATAAAATATTTTCACAGTGTGAGACTGTTTTATAAAGACAAAGTTTCAGGACCACGTGTGATCAGACAAAATTTGAGGACATTGTTGAATGATCTTGTGGATCTCCTCCCAGACTCCCAGTGACGTGATGCCCAAGAGGGATCATGAGAGGGACTTGGAGCTGGACAAGAAGATCGAGGCTCTCCGCAGGAAGAACGAGGCACTCATGAAGAGGTACAAGGTGAGGACAAGTATCTCAGGAGTCAAACAGTAGTCTGAGGTCTTGTCTGTAAATGACTGGAACTCTTACAGGTTTCCTGCGTTATTGTTTTCTTTGACGTGCATTTAGGAGGTGGAGGAGGATAAGAAAAGGGCAGAGGAGGAAGGAATGGCACTGCAGAGCCGGAAGGGCAAAGCTGATGATCTAACTATCACAATCAGCAAGTCCACCAGCGTGAGTGTCTGCATTTCAATATGAGGTGATGGATATGACAACTGCTGCCATAATGCTGCATAGATGTTATGGTAACTAGACAGCAGAAAGTAATATATGTACTGTAGGAGACTCAATGCTACAAACTACATAAATATGTTGAACACTCTCTTTGGATTGGAGCAGGAGAGTCGTGTGGTGGTGACAAAGCAACTTAGCGGTGGTTCACCAGCTGGGAAAGGACAGCAGGACACCACGCCTGACCGGGGCGGAGAAGTTCCTCTGCAGGGTGCTGGTCGAGGCCACAGGAAGCAGCTGATGGTCACCATGGCAGGCAAAAAGGTGAATTTACTACAGTGTTCCTTTCTACTTTAAGTGGCAAGTTAAAGCAGGACAACCCAAAACCCTCTAGTTAGATCGAAATGAATAACATAAAGTGCTTCCTTGTTCAAATCAATAATCAGAACTATTGTAGCTGAAAGCAATGTAATAAACATCCTTATCAACCAATAAGGATCAGACAACAGAAACACATTGACGATACAGGAAAACAACTGTGAATATTATAAACGCTAAGGGAGCTAAAACACTTAATTAGTAAAGTAATCACTTGACACTGATTCTACAATAGTCTTAAATTTAGTCTGGGACACGAGTTGTTTAATATAATATACTTTTCACAGTGACTTGAGCAAAAAACATGAAAGCTTTCTTTCCCATCTGTCTGTCTGCTAGGGACAGATGTGAGATGATACTGATGCTTAATGCTAATGCCACATAGCCGCAACATCCCTGGTTCAAGTCCAGCTGGAGACCTTTTGTTGCATGCCACGCCCTCTCTCTCTCTCCATGTTTCCTGTCTGCATCTCCACCACAATACCAAAAGATAATATTGTAAAAAGCAGTACAGTGCTGCCAACTACCCTCTGTTTACACTCACATATTATTCAGAAGATATATTCCAAGCATACACCTGCAACTCAGAAAGGAAATTTTATTTATTCAGAAAGGTTATAGAAAGCTTCAGAATGTAACTCGGCTCAGACCATGCAGAGAAGTTCAATCATGTCTGGATCTGCAAGTGTTGCATTTCTTATTTATTGTAAATAAAGACTAATAATAAAAAGACTAACACCTGGATGGCTTGGCAGAGCACGGTTAGATTGTGTCCCAGAAGTTCCCATTGTACCTTTAATGTTTAGTAATTTTCGCGTTTCTAGGCAGATGCTAAAAACAACTTTTCCAACTAAACACAGTTACCACAATTTTTAATGAACCTGTGTACCTATGGTGTCAGCAGAATAGGCTGCATATGGTTGTTTTCTGCTCATTGAGCGTCCAGTGTGAGAGTACTCAGAAAAACAATTACAGCCATGCTAGCAGGCCTGAAGCTCGAGCTCTAATGCTATCACCCTCACAATCAAGCTCACTGATGCAAAAAAAAAAAAAAAAAAGAAATAAGAGCATCTGAGGCCCTTGAATGTCATAATTGATAACAAATATCAGTTCTCTCTGAAGGTTCACAAAAAGTTTTACATTTGTGCACATTAATTAGGTAAAACGATATATTGTACCCTGTCAATGATAATTCATAATCATCATTAAGCAGAATCCAGATAATTTAAGGACTGTTATATTTCAATTCACTAAGCTGCAGCTATGACAGTCTAATATGTGCAAGCATCCCTCCAGGGTAAGAGAGTGGTGAGTGAGAGGCCAGACAAGAGACCAGGCCCTGTGGATGTTAAGAGCCCCGCGGATGACGGACAGGCCAGGCATGTGGAGTCGGCAGGGAAGGGGAAGCAGCAGCCTCACATCACCAAGAGAGACGCAGCAACACAGGTCTGAATGAAACACACTGAACGCTTCACTGATCATATGCTTCAGCATTTAAAACCCAGCAGGCACCCTCCAGTCTGCTTCCATTCTCACCACCCCCTTTTTGTTCTTTTTCTGGTGCTGCACCAACATGTTTTACATAGATGTCAGACATGTCGGCCGGCCACACCCCTCTGGTGATGGAGCACAATGGGCTGTGGACAGGAGGTGGACTGGGCCTGTGGCTGGGCTGACTGGTGTGAGATTAGAGAAGTGGGGCTGCTAATAGAGCTGTTGGTTTCAGGAGATCTGCTGAAAATATGACTGCTTCTAGTCATGAATGTAATCTCACTCAGCTCTCATGGCTATTTATCTTCTTTCTCCCTCTGCGGAGCTTTTGTTGTATTTTTAGCAAATGAAAAAATCACTCAGCTTTGGGTTGTACGGTATTGTAGATATCTTTGGTTGAGTGGAACAGGTTGCGTTCAGCCAATGAAAGATAGATAGATGCTGTAAAAGCTCTACTAAAGGGGTTGTTATCACTAATACAAAGAGACTGGAGATTACATTTAGCATCGGTAGCTTTATTTCATACTACATGCTTGAGATCCTGTGTTTAACACGGATAGGCACATGCAGTACCCCCGGCTGGGCAGTGAAATGCCAAACTGTCACTGACCTTAGGCCCCCCCAGGTATGCAGAAACTCCAGAACAGCTGCTCTGCCTTAGTCTGAAGCCTGGCACACACACACACACACACACACACACACACACACACACACACACACACACACACACACACACACACACACACACACTCTCTCCTACAGACACACACGAGCTGCCCTGTTAATAAGCTGATGCACAGCACAGACAGCTGATCCTCTCCACTGTAAACACAGACACAGTCCAGCCACAGGAGGGGTTTGTGGACACCAAACCAGCAGAGGCTCAGTCTAAATATGTATATACAAGTCTCTGTGTGACTGGCTGATATGCCGAACGCTCAGTGCTGTTCGCTGGCCTGCCCGAGTTAATGTGCACTAAACCTATCAGCTGAACACGCTGTTCTAACCCCTTTATTTGTCAAGTGGTCTGAATCAGCACCTGAACAGTAGCCAGCGCTCCAGTGCACCAGTCATCAGTGAAGCCCAGAAAGCTGGTTTCCATGTAGTCGGCGTTTACATAACCAGTATCATTTAACATGGTTTATGAGAACAGCAGGGAGGACTCTGCAGAAGGGTGAGACAGGAGAAGATGATGTGGTGCATCAGTCTGGCAATACACTGCACAGTACTATGGCTTTGCCCTGCCTCTGACATATTTTCCTAATGAGAATGTACCGGTCAGACACCCTGGAAATATATAATGACTTTGTTATAGGGGTGTGGCTATGAAGTACTGTCCCAGTCAGATTGTAAGAACCCCGTGACAGTACAGTTCATGAGAGAGAGAGAGAGAGAGAGAGAGAGAGAAAGAGAGAGGCTCACCGTCTGTTTCCATCCTCCACATCTCCTCTTTGAAACCTTAAGTGCTGTGCCCTCCTCTGGCATGATTGTTTCCCCATTCCCACCACCCCGAAAGGGCAGATTTGATCTAATTAACATTCAACTGCCTTCTCGCTCTGAAAAGGCTCATTATGCTGCCGAAGAGATCGGCCTGGCTTGGTGCCAACGAAGGGGTCAGCGAGGGAGAGGAAGAAGAAGTGTGAGGAGAGAGAATAAAACAAAAAGACAAAAAAACAACAACAACAAAAAAACACAGTAGTCGGGGGTCTTTTGTGCGTATGTGCCAGACAGCCCTAGAGCGTGGGTAGCGGAGTGTGTGTGTGTGTGTGTGTGTGTGAGTACGTATGTGGGCGTCATTGTCTGTTGGTGCACACCAGACCACTCCGTCCAGCATTTATTGTCATTTCCCCTCAGCTGTTCGTGGAAGTGTTGCTGTTAATGGCAGCATGACTCATCCACTGTGTTCACCAGAGCACAGCCTGCAGCCGTAAATATACCAGAACCAAAATTCACATCTGCAATAATGCGATTTTCACTTTTTCGCTCCACTGAAGTCTAACGACCCACGAACTGCACTCTGCCCTGATGACCCCATTGCAGTGGTCGACTAAAACAAAACAAGTGCCAAGTCATGCTGTGGCTCCGTTACCACTTGGGGGCAGTGTAATCTTAATCTTTCCCAGTGGATGAGCCTGTTCCCTCACTTGATTTGCTGTTACTGTTTATGGTAGCAGTTATGCGAGTCTTTACAGTGACGTTCAATTGGCTGACAACACATTTGTCTTGTCACCCTTATAGTTATTACAGTCATCTTTGTTTTTCTTGTCTTTCTCCTCTGACAGGATGAGGTTAAGCAAGGTCAGAAGCACACCAAGGAGCATCACATGCTTTCAGAGCAATGCCAGGTACCACTGCGCCTTTGTTGCTAACACAGACACACACTTACAACACATAGAACATCACAACATGCACGGTCTCTAACAAATTCCCTCCTCAAGATGTGAAAAATCCCATTAGCCAGGACTGAATTAAGTACAACAGCACACGTATGTGCTGGCATGGCTGTGGAAGCGCACAAACACAGAGAGAAATGGAAACAAATGGAAACACACAACCTACCCTCTAAAAAAAAAAAAAAAACCCATCATCCAGTCACAACACGTTGCCATGCACATGCCCCTTTTTTCAGTGCTTGTCCCCATCTGCCTCCCGTTGCCTCGTGTGTTAACGTAGCAGGAGTAGCTGAGAGATGTCTCACAGATCAGGCTTGCGATAAACAGGCTGACCGGGGAGGCAGGGAGAATGGGCTTCAAAGGCCCGCTGAATATGCCACATGACAAATGATGCTGTTCATGCCTCTCTGGATCTCTGTACCTTGCCTGCTCTGCGGTCCAAGCTGAATAAATGCTTAAGGGAATACCATGCAGAGTTTGTTTTTTGAGGTGTTGCGTAAGGGTCCTCTTGGCTTACTTATTTGTAGACAGATGCACTCCTCACCTCTTCAGGCATATTTTGAGCTTAGATCAGTGCAGCTTTTTTGAAGCTATCATTATTTTTTTCACTATTGTCTATTTATGATGTAATCATCTAAATTCGACAGATTGAGCCAGAGTCATGCTCTCTCTGCATTTCCCCGACTGTGAAAAGTCCACTTTACCTCTCTTTGGCCCCCGACAACTTCCCAATGAGGCCCCATCGAGGCGAGAAATTGAAAAGTGCTAATTAGTAGGGCGGCTGGGGTGGCAACAGGAGATGGCCTGTTAGAACATGTGAGAAACGTCTTCCCTCGTGGGCCCCAGCCTCCTCTGGGGGCCACCGGAAAGGGAGGGGAGAAGAGATGGAAAACAGAGGGATGAGCACAGATGTTAAGATCTCCAATAATTGCACGCAGAATGGCAACATGTTTACTTGGCTATGATTGGTCCACACCTGAGGGGAAAACATCATCGTAGTTTCTTGCTGGCACTGTGTCTCTATTCTCCGACTGTTTTACTGTTAGCTGTGAGACATAATGTGCACAGCAGCATGTAGATTCTCTCCCCCTTTTACTCGGAAATGTCACTTAGATACCAAAATAATCTCCCGCTCTGTAAAACTGAACACTCACAGGCAATATCTCAGAGAGACTGCTGCTCTTTTATGTGATTTTCCTCAAGGCAGGGTGCTGTTTGTAGTCCTGGTTCACTCCTGGTTCGCTCGCAGCTTTGTTACAAGAGCACGCAGCCTCTGTCCCCTTTGATGTACTAAAGAGCCTGCATCAGATCTCCCTTTAGTATTAACACGCAATCCTTTCTGCTCTCATCAGAGTAATCAATAAACAGGTTAAGAGGGGAACGGAGGAAGGCGACCTAATTGCATTTACTTCACACTGCACTTTTCCTGGAATATTGTCTCAAAGAATTGGATTGTGTCGCCTCACAGCCATCATGGTAAAAGAAAACAAGAATCTTTTTGTGATCAAATGGAAGGTAACTGGACCTAGAGCATTAGTGTTCACAGTAGCATTTACAATAATAACAAAGTAGACCTGTTTGATTCAGTTTTTGAACCCCACTGATCTCTCTATTGCCCTGTTGCTGTTTTAAATATTCATTTAAATACGAGGAACTGTTCTTGTTGAAGGCCACCCATGATAAAGTTGAGGGTTTTGGTGAACTTGTTCCCTCCACTGGTCTAATCAATGATGCTATAATGTATTGCATATTTTCTGACCCTGATAAACCCTCATATAAATCTATATTGAAGTATTGAGGTATTTTTTTTGTGCATTCAAATATTCTGAAATGTTTTTGTACCCCTGCAGGATTCTGAGAGCCCGCAGGCCACCACAGACCTCAACATCCCCACATCAAAAGAGGAGCAGGAGGAGTATCTGAGGTGGAAGAAAGAGCGCGAGCAGATCGACAGGGAGCGAGTGGCACGCCATAAAAATGCTAAGGGCCAGTGGAGACGGGCGTGGGACATGGACAAAACTGAGAACATGTAAGGGTTCTTAATATTCAGCTTTCCCTAAGGCACTTTGTCACTTTGTCAGAGCTGCTCTTTATACCATTATATGGCTGTATGCATTCACATCTTGCATGCACAGAGACAACGTCCTTTTTAAATCTTCGCCCGGGAAACATTGACGGGACATGTTTATTCTTCTGCAGCATTTCACTTCACATGCACGCTCATGTTCCCATTGGCCACTGAGCATTGAGGGAACTCAACTGTTTATCTTTTGTTTTTGTTTTCACTAAATAATATTGTTATGCTGATGCTAATCCCCCTCAGGATGTTTTCTTTATAATAGTTTGACATTTTGGGAAAAATGCATTTTCGCTTCCTTGCTGAAACTCTATGTGAAGATTGATCTCACTGTCACGAATCTACGCGAGCAGCTGGCTTGGTTAGTGTTAGCATTTTGATTTTAGACAGCTCTTATTAACATATATTCAGAGTTACTTTGGTTAGTGTTTCCTAAAATGTATTGTGGATGCCTGATCAGCAATTATAATAACAAGGAAAATGTTGCCTTGTCTGTTGCTTGCTGGATTGATATTTAGTGTAGATGTATGTTGACAAACAGAACAGAATGGGATGCTGCAAAATGCTCACCAAATAATTACTTTTTAGGTGAAAATGTATGCAAATTATGTGATACTATATGTTATTCTAAGTTATTGTGTAGTCTTCTATATTTAAAGACATTTTAAAGCATCCTCTGATTTCAAAACCAGCACGCTCAATAGCACCCAGAACTCACCAGAAGAAAAATTACATTCATTAATTCAATTCATTTTGGTGTTTGTTAAATTTTAAACAAACTGCACTGAAGTACGAAGGATGTCCAAGTTGCAGAGTAAATTAATGTGCTGTTTAAGGAAGCATCAAAATGTAAAGAGACAAGAGAGGAGCAGCTATTTTTAGTTCGGCATAAGCAGTGGAATGCCTTGCCTTATTTGGCGAGGCTTAGACAAGGTCATCAAGCCAGAATAGAAGAGGAAATGTGTTTTTGATTCAACAATTTAAATGGTTTGAGTGGATGTAAAAAGCAAGGGTGTGACTCATGGAGCAGCCCTCTTACCGGTTCAGCAAAATCGTATATTTATATGTATGTATGTATGCCCTTAATAATGTTCAATGATGCTGCTCCAGTGTAGGAAGAGCCAGTTGATGGAGATGGGTTGTTATGTCATCTGAATAAATAGTGATAAAGTATTTTGTAATATGACCCAACACATTGCTTACGCTTGTTTATGTTCCTGTCTAAACTGAGGCTCTGATTTCAGGTTTTCAGACAAATCCTTGCCTGACAGAGACTGGGGGCCTTCCACTAGAGGTGAGACATCCAAACACACTCCAGACGAAGAACACTAGGATAAAAATGGGTTTCATTCATATCTTGGTCCTTATTTTTTATTCATTTTTTTCAAATCCAAGGACGACATGCTAAAAAAGGACAAGTCAGGACAGGAGCTGACTCAAGAGGTATGCAGACTATTTTATATTTATTTTATAATCAGTTTACTGTCTTTTAAACATCACATTCTGCTCCTAAAAGCTGAGAAAACCTATTTAAAAATGATTGTTTTCTATTCTTTTAGAAGCTCTTGCTTTTATAGCGTAATGCCTTTGGTCCGGGGGACATTATTCAGAAGCAGATCATTACACAGAGTAATGTGGTGGGATATCACCTGGGGAGACAAAGGGACAGAGTGGTTGAGAGAAAATTCTGCCCACACATTGAGGATCGGATTGAAGATACAGTGTTATTTCTGGCAAGAAGAGTAATGCACTTGTAAAATATAATTTAATTGTGACTTTACTTTTCCTCTATCTTAGGTCATGAGAAGAGAGGCAAAGACAAGGGAACTAAAAATGTACTAGTGATGAGCAGTAAAGCAAAAGGCAAAGATCGTCTGACTGGAAGGGCCAGAAGGTCAGTGACTGCGGAACGTTGTTTAGTTTGGTACTGTACACAACAGCCTGACGTTAAAGATGATTTAGACATTGGGATATCCCTGACCACAGCCTTAATTGACTGTGAGGACAAAACAAACGAATGAAATATGCAAAAAGGATGTGGGAAGGGATGTTGTTTTCCTGCACTGTGCCCTTCTGTACAAATTCCCCTGGATGTCGTGAGACCTGATTTAGAAGTTGTGACAGCTGATTAAATAGCCCAGGAGGCCTCGTGCATGTCTCACTGCATCTTTTCCTCTGTTGTGAAGCGAGCTTCTGTTCTGGGTAGCGAGGTTTTCGGGCTGCTTTGTTACACAAACATTGCTCGTAGTCTCGAAAAGCCACAAGACCACAGGCCTTTAATTGAGGTATTATAGTCTGTCAAAGTGTAAAGTGCCCACAGATATTCTGTTTTTGTGTCTCGACGATGGCAGTAGGGTCAGAACTGTACAAAGCAGCACTCCTGACAGGCTCTTGTTATCAGCCTGTGCTGCTGAGTGCTGTCTTTATGCTAAGCTAAGTAGGTGTAGCTCCATATTATAATTCTCCAAAATGTTATTCATTGTTTATTTCTATTAGTTACATACATGCACATGTTGTATCAAATCATGTTTATATTACTAAATATCTGAAAAAAAAAATCATTTTTCAGATGGCAAGCAAATGAAGATGGAGAAAACGTACAGGTGAGAGGTTAAATCTGAATCAATGTAAATATGAGGTGAAGAAGAAACACATAAACATGTTGTTCCTGTCTTATTCGTTAGACACCTGACACAACACTGGAGGAATTCTTGGAGGAACTTGATGCCCTCACAGATACTGATGCAGAAGATCAGAAAGATCAGGACTCGAAAACGAAACCGTCGTCGAGCCCAGATTCTACGAGTACATGTGAGGATGTGAGTGAATCCATAGCTCCTGTGTCGGCTTCTACCTTGAGAGAGGAGACCCCCGCTCAGGAGAAGGCAGAGTCCTCGTCCCCTCGGGGTTCTGAGAAGAAGGTACGCTTCTCAGAGGAACTCATCCAAGTGGCACATATGAGGGGAACTATGGGCTGTGAGGACTCTGTCAGCTCAGAATCCAGAAATCCAAGCTCCCTAAAAGCTTCCTTACCTAAAAAGTACAAACAGGAAACACAGGGGCAGCACGGGGTTCTTGAAAGTGCCAAGCAGGATGACAGTAGCGCTCAGGATCATGGATGTGGTCTGTCTGCTCCTCCTGTTGCCCAGCAGCTAACTTCTGAAATTGAATGTACTAAAAAGGACAGCATCATCCCCACAGCTCCTATCCACCCCCCTGCTGAAAAAGGCAGTGCCTCTATACAGGAGAGCTCTGACCAGCCTATTGAGCTTGCCAAGTGCAACATCAGCAACACAAACCCAGGTATGCAGTAGCGTCACTGGTCGCCGACATTTCTGAAAGTGTCTGAATGACCTCACATTACACTGATGCTCGCCCTTCTCTCATAGAGGAACTAATAGACTCGGGTCTGTCGGTCCTGAGCCTGGAGTCAGGAGAAACGCACCCAACACACTCCACCAGCAGTGATAAGGTCAGTGCAATAGACAAAAAGACGGGATGGGAGAATCAATAGATGTGTAAATGGATTGGCGGAGGAAAGTGCAAATGGATGAAGAGTTAAATGGATGGCGAGAGAGATAGGTAGTGGATCTGCTCTGCAGTTAGCTAATATCCAATTTCAGTTTAAGTACATTTAGCACCACTGAGACATGTTTAGTCTGCAGGGGAAATGCCGCTTCATCTCACCAAGCTCTGGAATGGCCTGATTATACTGTAAATGACCGGCTCCTTGAATCAGTCAAATGGTTAAGAGACGTGATGAGCCTGTAATAAAAAACTAGTCTATGAAAATTATGTAAAGGAAATCAGTTTAAACCAACACTTACATGTACCTTTTTTCCCTTCCTTTGTTGCAGGCACGAGAGCATGGGAAGATTGTTTGATTGCCATTTTCGGGATGTAAATACTGAAACCAAAACAGCGACAGAGCCTCGCCTCTTTTTGGATGCATCATTGTACTTAAAGTGTCTCATTTTAGATACCTGGTTTATGGCTTACACACAAAACCATGGTTTCATTTTGCTCTGGCACATCCCACTAACTCAAGTTTTCACATATCTAAAATTTGACATAGGAATGGTGAACATTCTCCCTGCTCCAATATTTTTTATATCAAAGCACTTTACAAATATAAAAACATGTGTACCGGCATACAGTGTGTTAGTATGCTGCTTGAGTGCAATATCAATGAATGTTTACATTTGTATGAAAATTTCAAGGTACATATCAGGAGCTAATTGGTTTAACCTAGGTAGCCCTTGACAATAAACATCAGCCACAGTTAAATTATTGAGTGCCTGATTCTGCCTTATGGGTATTTTCAATAATAAAACGTCTGTATTTAATTAAGTCTGATTATACAGCAGTGACAAACCCGCAGTCACAAATAGAGTTGATTTACTTCTTTCAGCATCGTTCAATGGCCTTTCATGAATTCATGACCACATTTGAGACTTATTATCTTATTGGCCACTTATCAGGACACTGTTAAGTTTTACTACTGACATAAATGGTTTTGTTATTGACTACATTAAGGGACACTCTACGCACTAAGCTTAAATTACTCTTTTTGTTTAGTATTATCCAGCCTGCTACATTATATACAACTGACAGTTGTATATAATGTCCTCTATGTCTCCAAAGGAAATCACTAATTTATGAAGCCTGTGTAAATCTGCGTTCATGTCAGGTCAGCAGGATGGGAAAGATGGGAATGGTTCCTGGAGAAATTATGTGGGAGCGTCCTCACAGTAGTCCAAGATGGTGGTCGACCACTATGTTGTTGTTGTTGTTGCACTGCTACTAAAACCACCTAACTTACCTAACTTAGCTTGCTAGATTAATTAACCAGCTATGTTAGGCTGTCATTGCACTAGTTACACATTTCTAGTTGTTACAATATACATAGAAGTTATATAATGGATTTGCTCTGTCTTTAACTACTGGTGATGGTGGGTTTGTAGCTCTTATTGAAGACGCCACTTCTGCAGCTCCTTCTGTCAAGTGGGAGTCCTGAGATCTCTCTCGCTCTCTTAGTTTAAGGTGTTTAGGAGAGCAATGTCTATTCGCTCTCTTTTTATCCATGAAATGATTAAATCTGGGCTTTTAGAGCTTCTGCTTCAGCTGAGCTACATCTCCAGAACAGGGCTTGAGCTGATGGCACCACTGCTTCTTGGTTGGTGAACGAGAGCAGTTGGCAACCATAGACTGGAGCGGGATCGGTTCTGTTGTAGAGGATGTTAGAGAATAATGCGCATACTCTACAAAGACCACATTTTTCAGATATCATGTCCGGTCTATGGAACAGTAGGTGGCGTCCAGTCTCCAGATCTCCGATGTCCAGAGTCTCGGACATTTATCATTGGATTAAGGATGAAAGCTGGAGGACAAACTGACAGAGATCACAAGCAGCCTGCTGAACTCAGCCCACAAGCTAGCTGTGAATTGTAGTCCACAGTCTGAGACAAGGTCGTGGTGCTGAAAAACATGCTGAACAAGGATTTCTTAGATTTCTTTAGCAGAGGGAGGTTTGGGCAGTGGAAAGATCTTAAAGAAACAATCCACAGTGGGGAATGTGGCTGTGCTGCCTCTGCTCTTGGAGGTTTTAGACTGGGCACAGTAATGATGGGCTTTCTGGGAAATGTAGCATTCAGTGTTTTTGAAGCTAGACATAATAGGGAGTGAAAGTCAGGATATCTCAGCCTTATGTCTCTGCAGATTCCGACTATTTCATATCTGAATCTTTCTCTCCACAGACATCAAATTTCTGCAAGCACAAATCTAAATCGCTGGAGCACCCAGTGGAAAGAAATTTGCTAAAAGCATCGCTGAAATGAGTAGTACGAAGGTTTAAAAAGAAATTTTGAAGTGATAAATGACACAGCAATGTGACTAAAATCTCAAGCATGCCCTTTAACATATTGCTTCTGTGCTCCCTGAAGTGTAGTTTTACAGCTGAATTCCTGTTTTCTGGTCTTCCTCAGATTTAATAACGTGTTTTCAGTAGCTGACGCTGTTTGGTAAACAGCCAGTGTTAAGAGTCCCTTTGCAGAAAGGTGGAACAGGCTCTTGAAAATAAATCTTCCAGGTCCACAAGGGTTCAGCCATTAGTCCAAAGTCAAAGCACTGTGATTCAGCAGGTATTGTCCTTTGGCATTGTCATTTTTTCTGTTTTATAATCATGAGAGACAATTCGTATTTTTAAAAAGCTTACTCATTGAGAATTTAGCCAGTTGTTGTGCCTTGCATATTGATGTTTTTAGATATCGAAGGTGGTAAAATATGTATAATTTTGCAAATCTAAAATGGTTTCAAAACAACGTGCATTATAGTTGCTGTTTTTTTCATTGTGACGTGTATGGATTTGTTTTTATTTATTGCCAGTTTAATATTTAATTTTTGGTATCAGTGGCAACTGTAGTAAGAAGCCTTACAAGTGCTCTGTCCTCAAAGAGGTTTTTGGCTTTTGGCAATGCTACAGTATAGTAAATGGTTATGTAACCTTAAGTAGAGAACATAGTGGACATGCTCTTAGCTGCGTGGCCCTGTCAGCCTCAGCTGTTACATAAAATACAAATCATCAGGAACTAGTGGAAGCACACCGGGAAACCAGGAGGCAAGTCAGTGTTTGAGGTCAGTCCAGCCATCAACAGAGAAAATCTGCTGTTTTTTGAATAGGGGCCTTATTCTGTCCGATATGTGGAATTTAAATGAATGTTAAAAGAAACATGTTTGAAAAGCAGGTCTTACATATTACCTCTAAAATATTTAAAGTTCCCTGTGGGATTCAGTTTAGAGAAATTCAATTTAGGACCTACAACCAGCAGTTTGTCCGTGTTTAGGACGTGTTCATTTTCTTATTAGACATCTGCATTATCATCAGGCTTAAATGAGAAGGTGGTTGTAGTCGTTTTGCTCCACCGGGGCGCCCCTTGCTGTCGTCCATGTTTTCCCATGCACTCATAAGGAAGAAATAAATGTCTGTGTATGCTTGGGTATGAGTGTGTGTGAGTGTGTCAAGATGTGATCCCAGCTTTTTACTCGTCCCAGTGCTCATGCTAATTTAAATCTGTGTGCAACATAACTTAATTTACTGTAGAGCAACTTTTGAAAGAAGGAGGCATCATCAATAAAGTTTTTCTGTGTTTCAAACTCTCTGATTATGACTGGTATTACTTTGTGACTATCACTGTTGTGAGTAGATGCCTAGAAATGTAGAGCAAGTTGCAGCACTACAGCCCATAAAGTTTGACCTCAGTCCATTGAGTATGCTTTGATGTTAGATTTAATTTCAGATGAGCTCTCTGCGGGGCTGTGATACTGGAAACGACTCCCTCTCAGCGCTACAGGTGCGACTTCCCATAGGTGTTACTATTTTAATTATCTCTTCCCGAGGGTATCTCCATAGCAGCCTTCTGTCACCGAGGCTTGTGGCCTGGTGTACAGTGTGTACAGCAGCCTCACGCAGATTGAAAACAAACTGAAATGCTTTACTTTATTCTTTTGAACACAATTGTGAAGATATTTGATTCCTATATTGATATTACAAAACACAGCATTTCTATCCATGGCACTTCTGTTTCACTTTGGTGCTAAGCTCGCTAATAGTTTGAAGGGTCTGACGCAATAGTACACTACAGTGGGGGTGTTGATATTATGGTAATAAGTCCTGTAGGCTGGAGTAGAGGATTAAAGTGCAGTGTAGGATTATGTCAGCTGCGCTCTGCAGTAAAGAGAGACTTCAGATGTTTGCCTTTCTGCAGAAAAATCCAAAAAAGCTCAGCTTTTGTTAAAAGCTGCTTTTAAGCGAGGTGCTGCTGAAGCCTGTCACTGTAGGTCACTCAGGAGCCTGATTTGTGCACAACAATAGCTCTTTGTTTCGGTGCTGTTTGGAAATGGTGAGTTAGAGAAAGGTTCAATTGACATCAGCTGTCTCTTAAAGCCATGATATTCCTGGTATCTTCCATTTATTTGTCACACTTTTCTTCACTTACTTACAGTAAGTGCATTCAAACCATGTTGGAGCAATAATAATAATAATACAGAAATGTGAGTGTTTCCTTTTTTCAGACTAAAAAGATGAAAAAAGAAATGACACAAGTAAGTGCTAGTAACATTATATTAACTTCATGGTGACAATGACACCCCAGGAATGACACCCAAGGAAATCAACAGTCAATAGTCATATCTCACACAATGTAAAAACACTTGTAAGTTTACACTACAGTTTTAGTACAAGCTCGACAAAAGAGATGTATCTGCTTAATTTGTGAGCTTTAGAGGTGCATCTATGTGAATGCCTTCAGGCAGCCTGGCTAGCTGTTTCCCCATTTACAGTCTTAGTGCTAAACTAATGAGCTGTTGATTTCATATAGTTATTTACTGAAAATATATGAGAAAAGCATCAGTCTCTAATAAAAACAAGAAAAGCAGTGTTTCTCAAAATGTCAAAGTTATGGTTTTAACTTAGAATCTGAATTCTCTGATTGTTATTTATGGTTCTTATTTGCCTTCCTTTGGGTTTTCATTAAAGCTGACGTTTGTAGATTAAGTAGCAGCGAGGTCTGGCCCAGCCTTGTGACCCTGGCAAAACCTGGCGCAGACAGGTTGGAGGTCCCCACTGAGCTTGTGCGTCATCCCCCCTCAGCCCTGTCATGGTTCAGGATATAACAGCCACGCCTCAACAGCTGCCCTGATCAAGGAGAGTGCGTGCTCTGCCCCATGCCATCCTCCCTCTGGTCCCCCCGTGCCTGGAGACGAGAGGCAGGGCTGGCAACTTCCCCCTGTTCTGTCTGACATGTTGTACTGGTTCAGTCAGTTTGTTATTACTTAATAAATCAAGTGAATCAGTATAAACAAATGTATTTTTGTGTGATTGTATGAAAATGCACTCACTGGCCACTTCATTAGGTACACCTGTGAATTCTAATTTAATTTCTTTTGCAGCGTTATGATGATACAACTTTCTTAGTTTCTTTGGCACGCTCCCCATGAGTATACTGAATAGGAACCTGTCAACATGTCTTGTGTGAAAGGTGTATCAGTGCTGCAAAGTAACAGTGATTGAAAAATCGTTGCTGCATACTGTTCATGTCTTGAGACAACATCATTATAAAAAGGACAAAGCAGTCCCTGTCTATACACACAGCTATTTTATAATGAATAACTACACACATGTGGCCTTTTGATAATTGGAAAAGCTATTGTTTTTGCTGTCATAGTGTTAATATTTCATAACATTCATGATGGTGTCTTGTTCAAGCAATGCTATATTGAAAGGTCTTCAGTCCCTGCAGCTTTGTTGGAAAGGTCTGATGAGGAAACTTGTTTCTGGCAAGTAGAACTTTAGGGGCACTCATCATTTTTTTTTTTTTTGTTGTTACTTCACTTGGATGTTTGTGGCTCAATGTGCACAATAATGCAGGAGGATGTTTTTACATGTATCTACTGAAGGTGGCTATGTTGTGATTTTGTGACCTGTGATGTAGAAACTGAATTTGAACTCATTTCTTGTCTCCAGTTGTAGATTTTGGAGATTTTTTTTTAAATAATCGACAATGATGGTAATATTCAAATATTTCTACAGCGTTAATTGAATTAGTTTGTATTAAAACCATATCAAACACATGCTTTAACACAGTCAAACATTTCAGGAGGGGATCTTTTGGCATAGGAGAATGTGCTTTCTTTTGCAATTAACCTTATTAGCAGCATTATTTTTATATCGTTACAGGCAACTTTTCCTTCACAGTTTATTTTACGTTCATGGTGAATTCTTCTGCTTCTGACATTAAAGTGATAAATTGCAGCTGCAACCGCCACCAGTGAAAAACAGTTGTGCTACGAAAAGGCCAACATGAGCAGCTATGACAAATGGCATTCTATTTTTATCGGATTTGATAAATGTAATCTGCTTTTAGACGTTTTAGCCCGTTAAGCGATGTCGTGTCATTTAATGCCTTGATGGAGCTGCAAAACAAATGAATCTCACAGTGAACTTTACTGTAACATATGGCTGATTTCACATCAGCTAATGAAATCATCTGCCTGGGTGACTTAGATCAAGAGTCATAAGGTCAGGTCCTGTCCTCTTACAGCAATGTCTGTCACTACTGATCTCATGCTGTAATTACTCATATATCACAAGGAGCTGTGAGAGGTACTGGAAACACATCTGTGAAGGCCAGTCAATACCCAGAGGCCTGGCCTGTCACTGTGTTGCACGCACTCTATATTACATTTTGTGTGGATGGGGGACGTTTGGGTCTTGTGTTGTCTTGTCTGATGAATGGACTTCCTGTTTAATTCACCAGACAACATACCTTGGCTTCGGTTCTGAATATCTGTCATGTTAACACAACAGTGAATGTCATCACCGTTTACATCACGGCACAACGTTACTGAAGCGCCCGGCTACTCGGCGGAAATCAAGCGGATTTATTTTGAGTGCGATGGTGAATGATGCTTGTCACCGCCAGCAGAGAAGCCAAACCTTTCAGCCAAATAGTCCTTTTCAGAGGGAGCTGGATCAAAATAGCACCAAGCGGTATTGTGTAATGTGTTCTTTTCTGTTTTGTTCGGCTCAACAACAGAGCTCTTAAATCGATACACCTCCCTCACATGCTGCTGAGAGAGCACACAGGGTTGTTTGGTCTTATTTCACAGTTCACCACATGTGACTGTGTGAAGGGGTTTTAGGGAGAGCTGAGAAGAGTGAACTGTGGCAGGCGGGAGTATGAATGCTTGTCTTGTCATGAGGAGCAGACAGTTCCTCTGATCAAACAGTAGACAGTTCACTCAGATAATTAAAGGGCCAGAATCCCAGACTGAGCTTAAACTAAGTAAATGACAAACGGTCTGCAGGTGTATAGCGCTTTTCTACCTTATTGGTACTCAGAGCACTTTACACTGCTTCTCAATCACCCATTAACAATCACACACTCCACCATGCAGCTGGCCTGACCCACCGGGGCCAACTTGGGGTTCAGTGTCTTGCTCAAGGACACTTATGACAGATGAAACAAGGCATCGTTCATCAACCCTGCATTTTATGGACGATTACTCTGCCTCCTGAACCACAGTACTCTTTGTACTTGCACAGTTATTATTATTTCTGTTGAACCTGCCTCTTCATGTGAATCAATAAATGTGGGCTTTGCACATTATTGTTACACTCTAAAGAGAGCCCCAGGTCATTTAAATGCATCAGACTTTTCATTTTTTTAAACAAAATGTTAGCTGATGGGAAAAAAACCTAACATTTATTTGAATATATATTATCCATTCTGGCTCTGAATAAATAAAATATCATTAAAATACAGTATAATGTCAGTGATTAGTTCACATAGTTACATAGTTCTATTATAAAACCATAGAAATGAACTTTCTAAGGATGTTTATTTGTACCTTTTGATATAGTTATACCTATTATACATACTGTACCTTTGATAAAAATCATCTAATTACACTAAATGTTCATAGAGGCCAAAAAGATGTATGCCTGCCCTATATGTACATAACCAAATACACAATACATTTACATGGTTATATGCACATACCTGAGCATAACTCAATAATGCAGGTTTTTCTACTTAGGATCCAGGTTTGATCCATGAAAAGAAAAGTACAGCCTAAGTTAAAATGCAATAATGCAGTATTGATTTATACCAGCCTGTGATGGCAGTGATGTTAAGCGCTATGTGCCTGTGAGACATGTTTATGTCCTGCAAAAACCAACAGCAATCTCTGGAGCCTGAGTCCTATTAATTTACCAAAAACATCTGCACCAATCTTGTCCACACACACAGGAAGGTTGGTGGCCTCAGAAGCCGTCCGAGGTAAAGTAGACGCACATTGATTTAAGGCATACAGATGTCCTAAAACAAATAAAACGCATAGTTAGTGTTGAAGGGTAAACAGTGTTCACTGAAGAAGCGAGGTCTCCTCTTTACTCAGTCCCAAGAGCAAATAATCAGTCAATACGAGCAGTTCAGTATCCACAAGAGGCTCTGCAAAATGAATTTAAACAAAAGAGATTTGTGTGTTATCCGACCTGCGGCACAGAGTCTGTAAAAAACACTTGTTCTCTTGTTGGGGCAGTGACAGAGGGTGTTGGTGGGAATGGGGGCCCCATCAGTTTCCTCTCATTGCGGAGGTCGGAGGAACAGTGGCAGCATCTGCAGACACCTGCTCGGGGTCGCTTTTGCCTGTCGCCCCTTCTCCAAGTCTGTGCGCCTCCGTCTCCTCATCGTCCTCCACAAGCGCAGCGTCTGATCCCCTGGTGCTCGACGGGATGTAGTGGCTCACCTGTGACTGAGACGCGTATGCCTCTCTGCCCAGAGTGACCGATCTCTCCGCGCTTGTGCGACCGTGGGAAGATGCGTAGAGTCCTCCCTCCTGCTGCGAGTGCGCAATGTCTGCTCCGGCACCGCGCGGGGACACGGCCGCGCTCTCGACTCTGTCGTCCGACTGAAACGCTGCACTGTGAGGGGTCGTGTCCTGCCTGGTCTGGCTGAAGGACAGAAGTCTCGTTTGTGTAGAGTTCCACTCTGAGACGTTGCTGCTTGTGGAGAAATTAGTGGAGATGTTTGCGGTAGGGGTGACCTCCCTCGGCTTCTCCGTAGACGAGGATGCACTGGTCGGTTTCCAGATCAAGCTGTAGTAAATTGCCAGGATAATGGCTGCTAAGGACACGGACAATACGTAAGCGAAAACAGTGGCTAGTCTCACCCACTTCTTGTTAGTCTTAGCAGCCATCTTTGCCTTTTTGTCCCCCGTGTAAGTAGCAGGTTTGCCCCTCTCCATATTGGGCATGAAGTCCCGCTCTCTCATATTGCCCCTATTTTTTCCTCGATGCTCCACCACCCCCTCCGTCTTGAAGGCTTCTCGTTATCCACAATCCAAGAGAAGACAGGTAGCAAGGGGCTGAGGAGAAAGATGCTGGACCACCCTAGGAGTATGTTGCAGCTAAATTGATTTCCTGTAATTCATTTGGTCTCAGAAGCACTGCGCCTAATATTCGGTCCCCTGTGCAGCATTGCGTTTCATAATGGACATCAAGCATCCACAGGCTGATTGCGCGTTTCAGCATCCGACAGCGGCGGGACAAACGTCTACCACATACGACATATCCAGGCAACAGCTGGCTGTAGGCCCCCGGCGAAACCGCAGTATAAGATTTGATGTGATTTATTAAAACGATTAAGTGAGATCATACGGTACACAACTGTCTGTCTTATCCAGCAAATGAAGTGGCTGGCTCAGCTAAAAATACAGGAGAGGGGGCGGGCGGTGGCTCTTAAAGAAGCAGCAGCTGTGCAGCAGCCCGAGAGGAAATCACCAAAAAAAAAAAAAAAAAAAAAACGCACATCACCTCCACATCAGGACGCGTGTGCCCGACGGTGGCGCAGCGGAGATGAGCACCGATCCAAAGTGACGCTGGAGAGCGTTTGTCCCACGGTGTGCTCACCCAAGTGGAAAGCGTGCACGTAAAATGCCAAAAACGTATTTGTTAATTTCATTAATGACAGGATTTAGTAAATTATGTAATGGTCATTCAATCCACTATAGCCACTGCAGCACTTTAGCACTTTGACCCCATCCTACCTGTTCACTGAGCGCGCGTCATTTCAGCACAACGGACAGCGCCACTGAGAAGAAAGAGTCATAAACTACCTAAAATATATGATGTTGTTTATAGCTTGAATGTAGTTCAGCTGGTAAAGATGACAGGTGGTTAATCCCTAATGTCAGATCAATATTGGTTAGTTTAAAAGTAACCAATAACCAAAGCTCTTAAACAAATGTAGTGGCATAGAAAGTACATCTGAACTGAATGGAAAGTAAAAAGGAACATAAAATGGAAACTCCAGTAAATACTATGTACCTCACAGTTCAATTGAATTCAATTCAATTTTATTTGTATAGTGCCAAATCACAACAGGAGTCATCTCAAGGCACTGGAGATGATAAACCGAGCCTGTGGTGGCTCACCAGGTGTCACTCCTCTGGTCCCCAGTTGAGCGTTTGCATTAGGTGATGCCTGAAGGTTCATTTGAATGATATCCAAATGAGCTCTTTTGTTGAAACAGCAGTCCGGTCCTGTCTCGAGTAATAAATGACTCCCCATTATGACCATGAACAGGTGGTTGTGGTATCATTTGATAATGATGAGTAAATAAAGTCCTGGCGACTTGTTGTTCCTGTAGGTGACTGTGCATTCAGGTGATATTTGTACAGTTTCAGTCAGATGAAACAGGAGGAACATTTCTTTCCTCTGTTCCTTGCAGATATGTTTCAGTGTTTCATTTTGCAGCTATAAACCTGCGATTGATTTGCTGATGACACATGAAAAAAGAAGTGAAAAGCAGCTGTGAAAATCACTTGTTAAAGGGTCAGTTCACCCAAAGTACAAGAAAAAACACTTTCTCACGTACACTAAATGCCGTCCAGCCTTTCGGATACAGATGGGTTCTAACTGCCAAAGTGTTGAGATGCGTGAGATTTCTGCTTTCACCCACAACAGAGGCAAATGGAAATTAGTATCTGGTAGTGAAGAATTTAAAAGCTTTATTTAAAAAAATCAGCATTGACACCTCTTTCCAGAAGCATAGTCTCTATTTGTTAATGTTGATTCATGTAGGTGTTGTTTTCAGTAGGACCCGTTGCATTTAAGTGTTTTATTATTATTACTACTGTAAATTCTGTGAGCAGCACAGACTGAAATTATTTCGTCTTCATTGTCTTGTTGAGGGATCAGAAATTTCACAGTGGGACGCTGCAAAACCTGAACAAATAAAAATAAAGCTGGAGCACTTATAAATACAGAAGCTTCGAGTCTACAGCTCTGATTCTATAGGCAGTTTATTCATGTTATGTTTTTTTTCCCAACTTCATTTGCAATGCATATTTCTTGGGGTGCGTCCTGACTGTTGTCAGACTTGATGCACTTAACTCGAGTTCACTGTTTCTTTTGGATACAGCTGGAGGGATGAGCTAGTCAATAGTTATGACCATGGTGGAAATCCAGATAGTTGCAATATTATAGTTTCAGCCATAAACTAGGAGAAAGGTCATTGTAAAAGGACAAAATGAATAAAAAAAGATACTTTCTGGATCCTCCAGAAGTCAAGGACTACCTGGTCAAAGGAGAAAGGTTTACCAAGTGGTCGGAGGTGAGTGGAGAAAATTACACTTGATTTTCAAAATATCACCTGTGAGTAACTTATTTTTGTTGTTTCTTTGTTTATAAATCTTGTAATAGTAGCTGTTGGTCTTGATAAAGTTTGATCACTGAAATGTACTTAAATTAACTCTTTTGTAAAAAAGTCCCTGTCTAGTTTTGATTATTCGATCTAACAACAGCAGTTTATTATCAGTGCAGACTTTTTTTCAGACTCCATAAATGTCACATATGTCCCTTGTCTCCATTAAGGACTCCACAAAGACTGTTCCCGTAACCATGAAGATGGACCCGAAAGGTTTTTATCTTTACTGGGTCAACCAGAGCAAGGTAATCGATATGTAGAGTCTGGAAAAGAAAAGAAAACAAGTGCCTCTGCACCATGTAGGTCATCGATGTGGGGCAGTGTTGACTCCAGCTCAGTGGCTAACCCGAATGAGAAGACATCAGATAAACACAACGGGACAGATTTAAAAGATATCAAATATAAGTAGTTGTTTTTACAGTTCATATGCCCGGTGTGTGTAATATACATGATGATTAGGATCTGCCAAAGCGGTGGGATAAATGAAAGCCACATCTCTCTTCTGGTCCCAGCAGCTTGTAGAGATTATTGATTGGTGCTTATGTGGGCTCACCATCCTGCTGCAGTGTGCTGCTGAACTGTGAGGGCTTTCAGTCTTTGCCGTTTCATCTCCCTCTTTCTCTTTCTCTTTCTCTTTCTCTTTCTCTTTCTCTTTCTCTTTTTCTCTGTCTCTCTCATTGAGGCACCTTCTGTTTTTCTCCACATTGCAAAAACCTTGGAACCTACATCAAATGTGTGCCTCATGCGTCTGGGCTCAGTCACTGCTGGCACGCTCTCGTTGACTGTAAAGTGTTGACGTGCATTTCTAAATGAAAAGTCGTCCCAGCACTTCCCTACCCTTATGTTTGAAGGCAATCAAATATTTGTAACACAAACAAAGTCAATCCCATAGTTTTTGCTCTTTGCCAAAGGATGACTTGTATCGCAATCCATATTTGGACCGGCGCCTACATATTGAATTCACTTCTGAGGTTGATTCTCTGTTTCTTGTTTCTAGGAGACAACATTTCTGGATGTTGCTACCATCAGAGATACCAGAACAGGGAAATATGCAAAACTTCCCAAAGTGAGTACAGTATCATTATTTAATGTAGTAAACCTGCAGCATGATCTGACACTTAAGTCGATGTTAATTCACTGTTGTTGGTTAAATCTCTGCAGGCATGCAAATACAGTGTCAAGCCTTTAGTTTGCCCATTAGAATGAGCTATGTATTTGCATTGCAAAGGAAGGCAGTGGCCACATGAACTCAGGCTATACTCCCCCACTACAGACACACACATACACACATTCACACGGTGAATCATGGTCTGAGATTGCTGCGGGTGAGCTTGTGTGTGTCTCGAGTCGAAAGTTCACAGTTGTAGCTTCAGTTCTTGCTCCTCGGTGGCCTCCACGGAGAGTTCCGGTATGCTGCCATCATCATCCCTTAAAGAGGGGAAGTCTGAAATCTGCTCCCCTCTGGGAGAGCACAGACTAGTGCATCATCCCTGTTGGGGTGCTTTAGGTAGTACATCTTCCTCTCAGGCCCTTGAGGAGTTTTGGGAAAGCAACTCCAGCCATGACGTCAACCCTGTGCTCATGAGAGTAGCCCAGAAATGACCGGCCTAGGAGATTACTCTTCTTCCTCCTGTTTGTCTTGTACTGGACGTGAACGCTTCTGTGTGTGACTGTGAGCGAGCGCTTGAACGTCAGTGAGCACATGCAAATGTTTGCATGTCATGATCAGCACATTTGCCTGTGTTCAACAAGCCCCCGGCTGTCCAGGCAGCGCCGAGAACAAGTGCTGCACATGGAAAATGCTGAATAAAAACTCAGCTATTTTTGCATAACTTCATTCTTTCCTTTCTTAAAACAGCACCCAAAGGTCCGCAATGTGTTCAACCTTGATTTTCCAGACAGCAACCACCTCGCTAAAACCTTCACCGTCGTCTCGGGTCCAGACATGGTCAATCTGATCTATCACAACTTCTTTGCCTCTAAAGATAAAGTGACACAGGTAATAAACCACTGCACACACCGACTCTGTGTGTTATTCTCACAGTGTCCTTTCTATTTACAATCCTTCCTTACTGCTACTGATCCCCTTTGATTGTTCAAACACAGTCACACAACAATATCCATTAAACAATGAGCCACTGCTTGAACACGCTGCACCCCCTCCCTTTTAGTCTTTATTAGACTTTATGACTTCAATATCCGAATTTAATTAACTGTAATGAAATCACAATGCTTTGCTCAAACACAACATTTACTACACTCATTTCCTGTGGTACAGTCTGGTTAATGCCCTCTAGTGGCGAGTTTGTGTGGATTTCAAAGCCTGCATAATGATTTTAAAGCCTACTCCATATCAAACACAGTTCATTTTGATGATGTTGCTGTTTGTTTTTTTGTGATTAAAATGCACCTCAGAACTGGGCAAATGACATTCTTGCAATTGCCTACAATGCTGCAAGGAACAATGCGTGCAGACAAGTCTTCCTGGACAAAATGTGAGTGAACAGCATGCAGTCGCTTAGCATCACACTTTAGCTCGTAGATGCTGAGTGAACACAATATGAATTCATTTCAAAACGTATAACACAATGTCAAACTAGTACACAGTAACATTAATCCTCTTGTGTTTTTCCATCTTAGATACATTCGCCTCTCTCTTCAGACCAACAAGGATGGCAAAATCCCAGTGAAAAAGTAGGTTATGGTATAACCCTCTGAAAGTATCGTATGGCACGCAGAACACAGCCCAAATTTCTTACACAATGTTTTACTGTGTTTTTCTCAGTATTTACAAGATGTTCCCTGCGGATAAGAAGAGGGTGGAAAGTGCCCTGGCATCAGCAAACCTCCCTAAAGGAAAGGTTAGAAATTAAACCTTTTTTGAAATTTTTACTTTCCAATCTTGACTGGTGACACAGGGAGGTCCTTAGACGTCTCCTACAGTATATAGGTAGGCAAACAATCTACAAATACAGATGCTTTGGGACTGTGGCTACTAAACATAACCCCAAGAGCAGGACGAACACTGAGTGAAAGCCAAAGATTTGAAGGTATCATTGGAACAACAGGTTATTATTCCAAGGGTTCACATACTTTTTCTTGCCACCGTGAATATTTTAGTATGCTACTCCAAATGCATGACTAAAATAGGACCAAACATTTATGCTTTCAGTTTTGGGCACTGGAAATAGGTTTGCATTGTTTTTGCAATAATGATCATATGTGGATAACACATGCGTACATTTCAGTATGACACCATCAAGCCTGACGTGTTCACTGAGTCTGCCTTCAGGACCTTTCTGACACATCTCTGCCCTCGACCTGAAATCTACGAGATCTTCACTTCTTAGTGAGTCGACCCGGTCTCTGCTTCACTTCTCATTTGTTGATGTGGCTTTTATTTTTCATTGTGCAGTTAGGATTGAGTACTTTAATATTTAACAGTTCTGAAACAGAAATATGCTTTTTAACATATTCTATTTTGAAGGCCAAGTCAGAGTAAAATGGTATTCATTACCCAGTCCAGCCTCAATCATGGCTAGTCTGAGCCTCCCACTAATGCATTAGCTCCCTGGCATGTGCTGTGAGCTGTGATGGCCATGAGCAACATAATGCCCAGCACTGATGTGATTGTTACAGCTCACTGTCTTCTCCAGCTCCACCAAACCCACCATGACTAAGGAGAATTTCACAAAGTTCCTCAATGAGAAACAGAGGGACTCTCGGCTCAACGAGGAGCTGTTTCCACGTCTGCGGCAGGATCAGATCAAGGCTCTGATGGACAAATATGAACCCGTGACGACTAATTCTAACAGAGGTGAGATTCATCATTGATGACGTCTGGTAATTCATCACACATCTTATTTTTGTTTTAAATGCTTCAACGTGTATCTCTTGCTCACCTGCAGGCCTGATTTCTCCGGAAGGTCTTTTATTCTTCTTGATGGGGCCAGAGACATCCATTGTCATGCAGGACAGGCTAGCTAAGTGCAATGACATGACTCAACCCATACCCCACTACTTCATCAAATCCTCCCACAACACTTACCTGACAGGTCACCATCAGACAGTGATAAAGCTGCAATGTTTCCAAGTAGACATGCGTGACAAATTTGAATCGTTTTCGGCATATTTGGACATTTTTCTAAGACTGTGTGTCTGTCACCCTGCAGCTGGCCAGTTCTCTGGTGTGTCTTCTCCGGAGATGTACCGCCAGTGTCTGCTGTCTGGCTGCCGGTGTCTGGAGCTGGACTGCTGGAAGGGCAAACCTCCAGATGAAGAGCCCATAATTACTCACGGCTTCACCATGACAACTGAGATCCTCTTCAAGGTCGTTGCACATGTTAATAGCAGCTCCTTCAATGGGGTTTAGTAATATTTGTTTCCGTTACAATAGCTAATATTTTCAGAACCAATCTCCGTCTTTCATACTTTAAACAAAAAGGATATAAACAAACACAGATACATCCCCGTGACATGAGCAGATTGAATAACAAGAAACAATTTTACAGTGCACAAGCTAAATGTGCAAAAAGTCAATGCCAAATGGCCAACAGAGCTTTTCAAAATGATGTTAATAGTGCATCTATTTTGTTTCCCATTAACATTAAAAGCTACATTTATTTTATATGTAACAAAACACTTGACACTCAACCATGAAATCAATAAATGAACAGGAAATAAACCATAAGCCATGTTATATTCTCACAATTCTTTTTCTACATAGCATAACAATTATACTTCTATTTAGAGAACACCGTTCAAAAAAAAAAAAAAATGTGTGAGCTGAAATAACAAAGTAAAACAGCTGAATGAAGCAGAAGAGACAATCATCATTTCTGCCCACGTCCAGCGAATCTTCTCTTTGTGCTGTTTCTCATAAATCTTTGGCCTTTTCTAGTAAATGGCCAACCCCTAATTTCCCAAGAGCACAGTTATCATTGTTTCAATATGAGATACCGTATTCCTGTCTACACACACACACACACACACACACACACACACACACACACACACACACACACACACACACACACACACACACACACACACACACACACACTGTGGAGAGTCGTAACGTAGCTTGGCTGTCATGATAAGCCTATAAATTCTGTGATTATCTTTTGTTATTGTCCATGAGCATGTAAAAAAGCAAAAGAGTGTGAAGGGCTTAAAAGTACACAGGGACGCACAAACACACACTTAGTGCACACACAGGCACAGAGACACCCCTGTCGTCCTCACACACTCAACACTGCCATTTAAGGGCAGCTGGAGCTCCACCGTCCCAGAGGCCCAGACACGGCACCTCAGCACAGTTTACTGTCTGTGGCTAGATGTGATCAGCTTGGAGCTTTGGCTTCTGGGGTGGAAGTTCTGCACTTTGTCATGATGTCTGTCTTTAAGTGTTTTACTGTGTCAACAACTAAGTGCTGGTTGTACTGTCGCTTTAATTTGAATCTAATTCAAATGGAAGCCCAGTTGAATGCATACAAGTACAGCACCTGTCTTTTTGTGATGTGTGACAGGATGTTATTGAGGCCATAGCGGAAAGCGCCTTCAAGACCTCACAGTATCCAGTAATCCTCTCATTTGAAAACCACATTGACTCGTAAGAGCTTTTACATAAATTCCATCTATGTAATACTGTTAAAACAATGTAATAAAATACTGATATCATTATCCCAAATGTGATACGGAACCTATTGAGGATGCAGTTGAACCTTTCATTATGCATGTAGTAATAGTTGGTCCTCTACTTTCATCCAGGGTGAAACAGCAGGAGAAGATGGCCAACTACTGCAAAACCATATTTGGCGATGCCCTGTTAACAGAGCCACTGGAGAAATACCCTGTGAGTACACTGCTGCAACATGACTCGCTGTCAAAATAATAAAGTTAGATAAAGCTTATAAATGGGGCATCTGTTATGACAAACCAGATAAAGGATAACGTTGTTATACTGTGTGACTCAGCTGAGTTCTGCAGACTGACCACATTAACATGAAGGCAATATATGGCAAAGTTCAACTTTCAAGTTTGTACTCTGTCTTATCTCCACTAGACGTGACCCTCGCAGGCTCCCATTCCTATCAAACTGATTAATATCAACAGCCAGTGTCTGTTCTCCTCCTCTCAGCTCTGTGTGCGCGCGTTGTTTTGTGTGGGGGATGCACAAGTGCAGTGTTTGTATAGGCTATCCGACACGGAGACAGCATGTTTAGCTGTCTCGCATGTTATCAGACCCATAGCTAGGATTTTAGAAATGGTCATGATGACTCAAAATTCCCACAACACCAGCTCGCAAAGAAATTTTGATTGACCAAAAAAGGCCTTTCAGACAAGGATTCATGGTCTTTATAGGACCTGAGAGAATAGAGTCTAATGATTGTAGCGATATCTTTACCTTTCAACTAGCTCCATCATTAGGTCAAAAGGTTGTTATATGGTACAGTAACTATTACGTTAGTATTCTGGCATATTTCATTCAATGCATTGTTGTGCCTGAGCAGCATATCTAAGCCACTAGCATGGCTGTTTATTTGTAACATCCAGCTGAAACCAGGTCAGCAAATCCCTAGCCCATCCGAACTCATGGGAAAGATCCTCATCAAGAACAAGAAGGGCAGCAGTGCGAAGGCGCAGACCAAGAAAACCGCCACCGACCAGACCACAACCACAGGTGTACCCACCCAGGACACAAACGGCACTAATGAGGACCCTGCAAACCCAGCACCAAGTACCCAAGAGAACCAAGGTGGAGGACATAGACACCAAGTAAAATCAGATTAAACTCCTAAGATAGGTGTTACCCCCACATTCATTATGTTAATGTGTTTAACCAGAGGGGGATGTTGCTGCGGAGGATAACGAGGAGCAGGAGGAAACAGACGAACAAGATGAGGAGAAAATGAAGACGTCAGATGAGGTAGATGATGGCAGCTGTGAGAACAGTATGATTTCAGTTCATTGTTTTACTTCTTCTTTGTTCATGTTCAAACATCAATTCACCTCCTGTCAACCCCACCCCCCATCCACAGGGCACAGCTGGACAAGAAGTGACAGCATACGAGGCGATGTCCTCTCTGGTCAACTACATCCAGCCCAACAAATTCATCTCTTTTGACAATGCCAGAAGTACGTCTGGGACCTTCACCCCGCCAAACAGATTTTTCAAATGAAACATTGAAAAAGCACAGGTCAACAAATCAAAGTTAGTGTGAGTTATGCAAGTGTTCCTCACTTTCCTCTTCAGAGAAAAACAAGAGTTACGTCATCTCATCTTTTGTGGAGACCAAAGGCGAGGCAATGATTGCCAAGAGTGCTGTCGAATTTGTCGAGTATCCTTTAAGAGCACCGCAGATGTTGTTATTTTCTAAAAATAATAAGAAAGAAAACTGTTTTTATGTGAATGTGATTAAAAATGACAAAACATGTTGCTTCATGTTAACATGAGAGCATCCTGGTTCACATACTAATACAGAGACAGAAAGCAGTGCTTCCTGAAACCACTCCTTTCAGATACAATAAAAGGCAGATGAGCAGGATTTACCCCAAAGGAACAAGAATGGACTCATCCAATTACATCCCTCAGCCTTTTTGGAACGTGGGCTGTCAGATGGTGGCGCTCAACTACCAAACCATGGGTAAAAAAAACGTGCTGCACTATGTGAAAGGGTGCCGTGTGTACGTGCATTTACTGTCATATTTTAAAACCTGAGCTTCTGTTTTTCACCACAGCAGGTCAGTGTTGCACTTCTTTGAGCTGCACAGGCAAAGCACAGCTGCCTTGCATGCCAAATCCTCAGCGCTCCTCCTTTGTGTTAAAGAAAGGGGGGCACTTTGTGTCTGTTTTCAGATTTCCCCATGCAGCTGAACATGGCCCTGTTTGAATTCAACGGCAGAACAGGCTACCTACTCAAGCACGATGTTATACGTCGCAGTGATAAGAAGTTTGACCCTTTCTGTGACAGGATTGACACGGTCGTGGCAAGCACACTGACCATAAAGGCAGGTTCACAGATCCCTCCCTGATTCTGTCAGTTTAGCCGTCCCAGTGTTCAGCACAGGGATCCTATTATGCAAACTAGACAATGTACTAAAAGACAGTGAAAGGTGAAACTCAAGCTTTCAGAGCTGCATCATTTATTGTATTGTGGTGTACAGACAATGAAAAAGAAAAAGTGCCAAATAGCTTACAGCTAAAATATAATATTAATAAAATACAATAAAAACTTCCTGCTATGACTGATAAGCCTAGGCAGCTCCTGGTATTCAACACATTCTGAAAACCTGCTTTATTTACAACCATTGTGTCCTGAACACACATCCACGTAACAGAACTCTTCCATCTTCGGTATGTCATTAAATCTTATTCATCTCATTAGATCTATTCAGGCCAGTTCCTGTCTGACAAGAGTGTGAAAACAGGGGTTGAGGTGGAAGTGATTGGACTGCCAGGGGACCCCAAGAAGAAATATCGCACAAAGTGGACCACCACACCCAACGCTATTAACCCAGTGTGGAATGAGGAGCCTTTTGTTTTTGAGAAGGTGTGTGTCAAGGCAAATGCACTAATGCACAAATGTGCACAAACGCATGTGAGGGTGGATGTGTTTGCACCTGTTGAGTTGCTGCTGATCCTACTTTATTTGTTGCTCTTGTGAATAGATCCTTCTCCCAGAAATGGCGTCTCTAAGAATTGTAGTCCATGAGGAGAATGGTAAATTCTTGGGACACAGGATAATCCCTGTTGATGCCATCCAGTCAGGTCAGTGAAAGCAAGAATCCTAAGAGGGGTTTGCTGACTTGTTTTAGCTTCTAGATCAGGGGAACTTCTTGTTTGTGATTCACAGAGGATTGTTTTATGCCCTGCAGGCTTCCATCACATCTGCCTGCGCAGTGAGAGCAACATGCCGCTCACTCTGCCTGCTCTCTTTGTCTACATCGAGGTCAAGGACTACATCCCTGCTGCCTTCGCAGGTGCTTAGCTTTTCATTTTGTGTTTTTGTAATTGCCATGTTGCCAGAGTGACAGCCAGGAACAAGATAAGAAATGCGATGCATGTTGTTTATCTCTCTATTTAGCATATTTAAAATAACAAACCAATACTTCACTGCACACATGTATTTGACTCTCATTCAGATTTCACGGATGCCTTATTCAACCCAACAAAGGGCACAGAGAAGACCACAAAGACCCCAAAAGAGGTAATCAAAAGATGCTGCAGCAAACATAACTCATCTCCACTAAAACTGCATATCGTGAATAAGAATAAAAACACTTATATTCATTTAGCTTTTTGTAAAAAGGAAGTAGAGGACCCTTAAGAGTGAAGGTCCTGTCACGATGGTTTTTAGTTTTGCTCCAATAGCAAGGAATAACCAACCAGAAGATGTCAGATTTCATTCAGGCTGGTAGGGGGCCAGGCACCAGCCCCCTCTGGAGCCTTAAAAGTGATCATTAAAATTTTAAAATTCACTTAAAATAGGACTGGAAGCCGGGGAAGTGATTTTAAAATCCTCCTGTGACATTTTGAATTAGTTGAGGCCTTGTTGTTCCCTGTTCTCCCATAAAATCTTAACGGCTCTACTCAAGTTCTTGGAAGATGACCAAGCTTTTTATATTGTGATGTACCTGTTCTTTCTGTGCCCATGCAGTCATCATCCGACTATGTTTCTCCCTATGAGTTGCCTCTTGTGGCCCAAACCCCCACAGACAAAGCTAAGGAAAGTGAAGTTCCTGTGGCAGGTAATGACTCTTATGGCCGGGACACAGTGTTCAGAATTAATGTGACTGTTGTAAAAGGTCTTTAGAGTTGAGTTAAAAAGCCATGTTTGATTTCCGCCTGCCCTAGAAGAGGCCTCATCAGAACCTGCACCACCCGTTGATGCCAGTGACCTGTCATTGCAACCTTCACCAGAAACTAATGTGGAAGAAGCTAAAGAAGCGCCAGAGAATGAGGCAGATCCTCCTCAAACGTCCGTTACAGCTGTTATTGAGGATCCCGCACCAGATGCAGGAACATCTGAAACCCTCACTGAGTCCAGTCCCGCCCCCGAGGAGGCTGCCCCTGAAAAAGAAGCAGCCCCAGAGCCAGAGGCAGCTCCAGAAACAAAAAATGAACCGGAGAATGACTCCAGCACAATCCCAGAGCCTGCTTCAAATGACAAAGCAAGCACAGAGGATGCTCTGAAAGAGCCCGAGGTTGTGGTCGAGGCCTGTCCAGCAAGTGCAGCGCCTGGTGACTCACCTAAGTCGCAGACAAGCAGTGAAGGTAACAGTAGAATATTCAATACATTGACGGTAAAGGTCCCTGTGAAAGGAAATAGATTGAATAGATTTATTATGACTGCAAATCCACTGCAGACATAAGCAGAAGAAATCTCACAGCTAAACCCTGTGTGTTCATTCTGCAGATCCTTCAACTGTGACTACAGAAGAACTGACACAGCACAAGAACTATCAAAAGGTCATCAAGCGTCAGGAAAGAGAGATGAAAGAAGCAGAAAAGAAGTATCAGAAAAAAGGAGAGGATATGATTCAGAAATACTCAGAGTCTTTCAAGGCCCTGAAGAAGAAGGCCTCACTGAAGAAAAAAGAGTAAGGGGATGTATTGATCTTCTGTTTGCTGTCATTTTGCATTTCACAGTTAGTTTGGAGCTGAAATATGAGAGGCAGAAAAAAGTTTATCAAAAGAGAGTTGGAAAGTTTTGATAGAGGAGGGGTGTCGTGCAGTGATTCCAGAGTATGAAGAGCCATCTGTACAACTGTTTGTGTTTAGTTATACGACTAAAGACAAAGCACTTTTCTAGCTGAAGCAGAGTGTTACAGTTTGAAGAGAACAACTAAATGAATATAGGCTGCAGTGCTTTTTGTACGGTCCTCCACACGTTTCTCAAGGCCAGATGAGCATCGCTGTGTAGGATTTCCAGTAAGCACTCTCTGAAAAGAAATGTACTTTCATTTCTGTGCTTGGAGGAACAGTGGCTTTTAGTGTACTCTAAGTCCATTCCTCTTGCATATGTCCCGCTGAGCTGTATCATGTATCATGCATCTTCCAGTGGAGGGGCTAACGCTTCTGACTCTGGTGTGAAGACCGAGCGGGTGCAGGAGCTGAAGGAAAAAATGCAGGTTGAGCTGCAAGCTCTGTGGACGGAGCAGTGTGATCAGATGAAGAAGAAGAAAGAGCAGTTTGCTACAGAGGTTAGTCGAAGACACGTCTTTTATTGCAAACTCAGGCTCATTATTCCCTTTTTAATTTTTGAAAGAGACTTAATTTTGTTTTTTGTTTTCAACATAATTTAGTAAGTTGAATTAAGTTCTGACAATAAAAAACTATATTTGTCAGAATGAAGTCAATCAGAATGAAGCGGAGTAAATATAAAAACGTAATATCTTTTTATAAGTTGTGATGGGTTATTATAGGTTAAACGAACCAACCTTCAGTCATTTTGCACCTTGAACAGAAATAGGTTAATTTGTGCAGCAGCAAAGGACCTTTATTTAATAGTTTTTTGGCAAATGCATCATCAGTTTATTCCACCTCTGTATTAAATGTTTTTAAATAGACCCCGACGTGCTCCTTATCCTGTTGTAAGCTTTTATTTCTTATGCAACCACCACTCTTCTCATACTTAGGTCCTAGTTTTCCTTATTATACTTAATGACTGAACTCCAAAATAAGGTTCATTTCCAAGGTTCACGCTGCACCTCTAACGGAGCACCTAATTTTACCTCCCTGCGCTGTGTGTCAGATCATGGGCGAGCAGCCAGGGCTTTAGAGACTCTATTGATTATACATAAGACCCAGGTGCTTGGGGGTGCTCTGAATCTGCATGAGTCGGGAGGGTCAATAAGGTAATTTACCAAAAGGTTGGCACCTCAGTCGACAGAGTGTAGAAGTGCTGTGGAGTGAGCTGACAGTTAGCAGCTCGCGTACAGGTCTTGGGCCAAGTGGACTGGTCTGAACTTTTATTCAGGTTTAAAAAGAACAACTTTAATCACACACAGTAAGCACATTGTTATTTAGAGCTTCCAATTTTCTTATACTAACTGTGACTATGACACCTCCTTCTTTTATTATGACAGAGACTGGCCAGACTGATGGAGATGGCCACAGAGAGACACAGCAGTGAACTGAAGACCCTGGAGAGGTGTGAGCACATATACGACACATTAGGGACAGGCTGAGTCTGTCCAATCTGTGCCTTGAGACTGGTCCATGTGTGTGTGTGTGTGTGTGTGTGTGTCACCTCAGGTGAAACACTTGACATTTTGCAAAGAGAATACCTCAAATAAAGAATGAGTCACCCCCCTGTGCAGGTCTTTCAATGTCCTTGACTGGCTTTATGATATTCTTATGTGTTTTATCCCAAGTCCCCAGCTGGCAGATGGTTAGCTCAGGACAACCATTATCCAACAGGTGTTTAAACAGCAGTAGGGAATTGAAGTCAGTCCTGGTCATCTACCGGTCCACACAAGCTCTACAACACAGCATTTAAGCCTCTCTTTCATCTATAAAGAAAAGGGCACAGTACAAACAGACAGCCCTGTATTTCCTGCAATTCCTTTTTTAAATTTATACTGTATTTAAAGTATACATTTAAAAAAACAGATATAGTTTTTCAGATTTTAAACCAAGCTTACTTTCTGTCTTTGCCTTGTTTTGCAGTGAAACCAAAGAAAATAGGAAGAAAATCCTCTCAAAATGTCCATCGTCAGACAAAGCAAAGTGAGTCCACAGTGCGACCTTGCCTTTACTTAAATTGTGTTTCCATTCATTGCTGTTTCTCTCGCTGAATTACAGCTTCTTGTGAAAAGAAAGAAGACAAATGAGAATGCACATGGCGTCTGGCTTGATTTGATGATTTTTTTAACATTATGTACAAATGTGAAAATTTTAATTATGTTTTCTTAGGCTGAAAAAGGCAATGAGCACAGAAGTGTTGGATGAGACCAGTCAGTCCGATGGTGCCGTAAGTACAGATTATTTCTTAATGAAGTTCACTTAAAGTAGTAGATTAAGATTGATGCATGTATGTTTAATTAAATGATTAGTTAGACATTCTGAGATTCTCATATTTGCTTTCTTGCTGAGAATAACATGAGATGATTGACACCACTCTCGTGTCTATATCCTACCCATCAGCCTTCAGTGGATTAGCTTAGTTTAACATTAAGACTGAAAACAAGGGTGACAATCGCTGTCCATAGGAAATAAAATCTGTCAGCATACAGATTGTTGACCTATGTCACAGTTTGTTTGTTTAATTAATACAAAAATAAAAGTACGTCCTGGACTCTTGTTGTCACCTAGAGGTTGTCGGGCAACTGTCATGTGGCCAAGAAATAGTAAGCCTTTTGACAAAAACACTCCACGTTGGGATATAATTCAGATCACTGTTCTCAAAAGAAAATTAAGCTTTAAGACTGTAAATAAAAATTGTTTTCAAAATGTTCAATTATTCCCTTAAAATAGATGTCCCTTAATTTTAATTGTGGTCTGAAAGCACACACACACATGCATCACTCATTTACTGTGTCACGTGTACCTGAAACAGTATTAATGTCACAACTCTGTTAAGCACGTATTGTATTTTAAGGTGTAACTATGGTTACAACCAGGCAGTAAGTCTCTAAAGATCAGAATAAAACACTGAAAAGATATCACTTGAGGCATGCAACAGCGCTTTCCTTTTATATATCTGCACACATGCTTATATACAGTACACCCACGTAAAGCGATGCACACACACACATACACACCTGTCATTCTGCGATTGTGAGCACACTAAGTGACACACACGCAGACACACACGTATTGCTGAACTGTATGCGCACCTACACGCACGTGAGTGTGCACACCCACTTAGCCACAAGCCTCCCACACATAGAAACACACACCTTTTATCCAGTAAAGCGTGTGTGCAAAGGGCAGCAGGACCTGTCCATAGGCCGGGCTTGTCTATTACTCAGAAGCTGTTTACAGGGAGCAGGCTAATCCATGTGTGGTCAATGACTCACTGAGCTCTGCTCTTGTTCATCTGTTGGTTCATCAAGACTCAGACCTGTTGTATTTGTACTCTGACTCATTTAACACTGGTCCTCTCCAATCAACTCTGTCTGGTGTGCAGCACACCCCTTGTCAGCCCTCCACACGTTAGTGTCGCTGATCTGCTTAATCAGTGTTTGCTCATTAATTACTTTATAACAGAATCCCTTGTTTAATCAACACAGCTTCAGTATTGAATGGAATAATACATGGTAATGAGGGCTGCGCAGATGAACTAGACAAGTCTAACCTGTTGTGACTTATCTGTATTGATTGTCTCGCTCAGGTTGCATCCCAAGGGTGCACTCTTCTGTCTTCAGATATACATACTCTCACAGGGAGAAACGTGAGCAGATCAAGTATTTATCCTTCAGTTGATGCCAAATGCACACAGGCTCAAACCACAAATCAATAGTGTGTCCAGTACTGACATGTTCTGTTGCACTTTGTTGTGTTGTTACAGTCTTCAGATTACAGCCCACAGCAAGAGGCTCTGATGAAGAAACAAGCTGCTACGCTGGAAGAAATCAAGAACCTCACTCATCAGGTGACTTACAGCATAGCTGGAAAAAAGCTAAACGTGTATTTTGTGCAATGCTGAAGACCCGTGAAGACTTTCTTCATTTGCTTCCAAGAATTTCAGGTGCTTCCACCAAAGGTTCCTGGAACTTTCACTTCTCAGGAACTAATGTGGGGCAGGGGTGAAAGGTCTTCCAATACTATGTGATTTCGATTTCCACAAAAAGCGACAAAGCCTTGGGAAGATAAACCAAATTAGTTTAGAAACATAGGAAGTGGTGAAAGTCAGTAGAAAGGCCCCTTTAGTTCCTGATTTCTGCAAAACGATTTTTTGGTTCCTGGTCCTTGTAGAGAAAACACTGTCCTACATTATTCCCTGATGACCTGAAAAACCAAATCCTAACCCTAAAGTCTAAATCAATAGTCCTACTGATGGTAATAGCAGGCGTTTCCCCACGTTGTGACCTTGTGAAGAGGTTTTTGTCCCCGCGCTTTGATCGAAACACATGCAGATAAACACATCTACAATCCAGACTCTGCCCACAACAAATCCACGTTTTTCAAATACATTGTTGAGCGTAGCCATCTGTCCATTTGCTGATTGTACGCAATGCTAAAGTGTGACACATCCAGTTTAGGCAACCGAGAAAGTCCAGTGAAGATCCCACAGCTGTAACTGATGTCAGAGCATGTTTTTATGACAATGCTGGGCTTTGAGTCGGTGAAATCCTGGCAGTTGGTGTTGAGAAAAAAGGCGTTAGATCGTTTAGACATTGACGTGCAAATGCCAGATGGATGGTGTTTTTCTCACTAGTCCCACCAGTAGTATTAGCTTACAAACGCAATTTCTGATATTGTGAAAAGTAGGAGGAATTCAAGTGAGGCCTAATAAACAAAGGGACAAATGAGGATAACTCATTGGTCTCCTGTTGGACGGCATGCCGCCTTCACCTGCGCTGACAGGGTTGTAATCTGTTGTTTACATTGACTCATGTAGGAGGATTTTAATTTGTTAAAATAGTGATAATATCTGTCTTCAACACAGCCACACTTTATTCAATATGCTGAAATTTGAAATCAATACTTTCCGTGGTGTTCAAGCACCTCATGGAGAAAAGACTATAAAAAACATTAAAAAGTCTTTTTGAAGCAGTAACTTGAGACTAACCTTTGGCCCCTTTGACTACAGCTCAATCAGGAGGCGCTGAAGGAGCACGCACAGAAATTAAGGTCTCTGCCAGGGGAGGTGAAGGAGACTGTTAACGTCTGTGTCGGGGCTCACTTCCCCGAAATGGTCGACCAGACTGGAAACAAGAAGTTGGAGGGAGTCGGCTTCTACGGAGATGTCTTTCTGGGTTAAACTCTTCTTTTGACACCTCAACTTAAAAAAAATAAGACGAATTAGTTTTCTCAACTACAGAAGGTCTGTGTGAAGTTTCAATTTAGAGGGGGCTATTCATAGAGGGGCTTTCAGCCATAATGATGCTTTCATTGGTATGCTGTAGACAAAAAGTTAGACGATGTAATTCATATACAACATTTATTTATTTCTCCCTAAACTGACATTTTCAGTGACAATGTGCAGCAAAAACTGGCCTGAAGTGTGATGACTTGCTTGTGTGAGACCATTGTGAAACATAAGTGTGCTGTAATAACAAAGAATCTTGCCACAAAGCCATTAAACACAGAAAACATGCAATAAATATACATTACAGTACTATATACATGCAGAAGGATTTTCTATTATTTTTTGTTGTGACAAGCTCAAACTCAGGACCCTGACAACACATTTCACTTCTTCCTCTTCTTGTAAACTAAAAGGCCTTTTGCACATAGTTCAAAAGACTTAAAAACAGCTCTGGTTGAGAGTCCTCCACCAAGTATATTAAGGTTTAGAGGATTTTAAATGGATAAGACACAGTCAGAGTGATTTTGTGTAGAACAGTTGAGTTTGTCTTACTCCCAGGACACCATCTCCTGACCAGCCTGGTGTAGAGTGAGTACATGATATCATATATTTAAGGAAATATACAAAAATGTGGTGTAAATGTTTATTTAATAAAAACAAACACTGACAGTGGCACTGACAGAAGCACAGTCTAGGAAACAACAGTGGTATTTGTGCTAACTTGAATCTCAAATGTCAAAAAGAGCTCCCTCTCTGTGCATTTCCTCAACCCTCTGCAGTGTAATTTGGGGCATTATAACATGACTGATTCATAATACCACAAAATTGCTATCTTTGTTCTCTGCAACACACATGAGCACTGGTTTTCAGAACAGAGCCGGAATAAAAGCACGTGGCCCACAGAAAACGCAGATCACTCGGGTGAAAAGTTGGAGGAACTGAGAAGCGTTCAATCCATATATGGCGCTTGAAACGACAGGGACCGGGACGATCTGTCGCATCAATGAGAGGCACATATTCCTTCATGTGTTTTCACACTCATGCATGCATTTATTCATGAACACAGCTTTTCTCTGACTCACCACATACAGCAATCTGTCGATATGTCTTATTTCCTTTTCGGTGTGGCACCACTCTCCTGAATCAAATGACACGAGTGACATTTGAAAGTGCTGAATCTGGACAGGCCATGTCTGGGACACACAGATTGTGCCTGAGAGTCCTGCCACCTCATGCACAACACAGATGAACTGTGAGCTTTAGAGTGTGAAACCAGTCAGCCCTGAATCACTGGCCTGATAATCTTGCATAAGATGAAGGCAGCTCTGTCTGAGACCAGCTGGAGAGGGATGGCCTGAGCAGGACATTTAACAAGAAGGCAACACTGTGTGTGCTCTCACCAGCATGAGATGGAAAGCCAAAGAAAGGAAGGAAGTGTTTCCGATCACACACACACACACACACACACACACACACACACACACACACAAAATTACAGAGCAGGCACTGAAGCAGATGTTATGATGGAAAGTTCAATATTGATTGCCAGACAGTTCCCAGAGCATCCGTGTTCAGGCAGAAACGTAAAATTACATTAGATATAGATAAAGGTGGAAGTGAGCATGAATGAGACCATCAAGCATGAATTGTAACAGACTACTCACAATGCTTAAATGCAATCGTAATGCTACATATTATTACACATTTATGTTACACATCAAATGTAGAATGAATGAATATATGGTTAAATGCTTCATAAACCTCAAACACATGTTAAATATATGTGGTTATATGTTTATTATTTAACCCGAAATTGAATGCAACGATTTCATCTCACTATTAAACTATTTATTTGGAAAAATATTCACTTTTAAAAAGCATAAAATCTGTTAGCTCTAGCCATCAGTGCAGTCCTATTGAATCTTGGCAGCAGCTGAAAAGGCATTCATTCTGTGCCCAATTGCTCTATTTTAATCCTACAACAAACTACATAGAAACTGAGCCCTGCAATTTAAACACTCAAATCTGCACAATGTTCTCATTTATTGTGCAAAACGCAATGTTAAAACGACATCAGGCGAGAACAGCGATAGTGTATTTTTGCACAGATGTACACAAAGAGCAACATCCCTGTGAAGTTCTGCGTGAAGACTCAACTGCTCTTCTCTTCTTGTTCCTGTTTGAGGAAGTAGACCTGACCCACAGAAGGTGTGGAGTCTTGATCCGCAGTCCATCTTGGCTTGAAGTGGATGCTATCCTGGATGAATATCAAGCACCCACGCCTCCCCCACCACACACACACCACCCACTGAGGCTGCTCTGTCACAGGCTGCTTGTGTTTGTGTGTTGGATCCTTCTGTGGGCTGCATACTGTACTTAGACTATCTTTACTGAAGTAAAAGCTGTGGCCCGAACAAGATATGAAAGTATTGATTCCTTCACACATGATATGTTCACATGCTGTGCTCAGGCTGCATCAACAGCCTTGCACAGTTGCATGCACAGTTCTGTTAAAGCCACGGTTATGGCTTGAGCTTAGCAGCCTAATGTGTATTCAAGGAGGCTCATCTCCCTGCAGTAAGACTCCCTCTCTGCCTGCATGTCGCATGAGCCCTGAGGATCTATAAGAGGCACCTTCATTCTCTCAGAGATGCAAATTTTAATTTCCTATGTGTGTTGAAGATATGGTACTTACATTAGATACAAAAAATTACACACAGACACACACACACAGACACCCACATACTGTAAGCCAGCACCAGACAGCACGCTAATGGCCACTTGAAAGCTGATTTCTCTCATGTTCCCCAGACACGTTTGGAGCTAAAATTCATGCCACCAGCCCCAGGTTGGTTGATTTATCTCTGACACTCTCCACCATTTGGATACTTCGTTGCCTGGTAATATCTCAACGCCATAACAGATTTTTTTCTAAATGATAATCAGAGTCAAATATGTTAAGTGAATTAAATTTAGAAAGAACAAAACTGTTTAATAAGTCACAACAGTTGGAATTTCAATCAGTTTTGTTTCATTTGGCACTGAAAATTCAAGACATGAATAAAGAGAAAAACAGTTTCTGGACCCTCACTGTACTGAGAGACATGATGCTACACTACAACCAGTCACACATATCTATCTTCTATAGCTACTGTACAGGAACCGCAGTGATTTTATTATGGGTAGCTGTCAAGACCAAAACATCAATTCATTCCCCCACTTCTTTTTTTTTCTGCCGTGTAGGGCAGCAGCTGACAAGAATGGTGGGTGTGAAAATCATCATGTCTGCGGTATTACACCCACAATGTCATGACAACATGCATTTTAAGATGTGCACTTAAGGCAAGTGAGTCACCAAGTGCATCTTTTCAAAGTAATGACACTCTTACCACGGGCTCGTTTGATGTGAAACTTGTGGAACTGGATGCTGCATGTAGCTAGAAAAGGAGGTCACAGGAACCAGTGTGAGCTTTTAGCAGGTGAACACTGAGTGACAGAACATGTGGGGGAGCAAATAGGTAGCCATGGGGCCCAGGTCCATGACTTCATTTACAAAGAGGTAAAGTAGCCTGTTGGAGCATGGAGGGTTGTCATTTACAGAGCTTTTATGTCTTCGGGTGAGGTTTGATTGATTTGGTCTTCCTCTGTGGTTCATGTTGTCATTCATCACATCTAAATCCAATGTCTTCAAGCACAGATATAGTGAAATATGTATAATCAATATAAAGTTCAATGCAAAACAAAACAAAAAGACTGTATTCTTTGTAACTTGCGCTACATTAATTGACATCGTGTGAAATCATTTGTTATTGTCTTAAAGCCTCCAGGTGCTTTTTTCCTCTGTTTTCCCCTCTGACCCAGCAAAACCGAGCATTTGCTGCTGCTTCACTCGTGACTGTGACTATGTGGCAGACCTTTACACCAGGTGCAGCTAAGTGTTACCCATCTATGTGCAGCGTGACCATCAAACAAATTCATTTGTTATCCATTTGTACAATTTATTGAGCTGTCAGAGGTGAGCGGGGCTGCAAGGCCACAAATAGGGCCTGTCAGGTGGGAGATGGAGAGGGAGCTCTATGGCCCTCCATCTCTTCCGCATCATTGCAGAGAAGGATTTCCATCAGACCCGATAGAGCAAGGAGGGGATACAGGTGGCTCATTGGAAACACTACCGAGGTTCAGCAAAAGGTTTTGTCTGCACAAATGCAAGTTTACTTGTTTAACATGAAATCACGGACAACTTTGCAATGGAGACGTATGCATAGATGTATCTATGCAATGTATTTTCAGATAAATGTCAGGAAATAAAGTGTCACAAGCCTGCTTTATCTGGGCCTTTGTTTTTATACCCTAGATTTCTACAGTGCTGCTTTTCTGCTTGGACTGCTGTCATGGGCGGATGACAGCAGAACACAGGCCAGTCACGCTGTAGATGCTAATTCTCTGTTGTCCAAAATGCCTCAGACTGAGAACTGATATTAGAGTCTCTTTAATCCGACGGCCGAAGGAGCAACCTACTGTTTTGGCAGCCTGGCAGGCCTGAGTCAGGGGGATAATTGATGAGAGCGGAGGCAGCGAAGGCGCTGAGGAGCCTGCCTCATGGCCAATAACATATCAGTGGCTCTCGTGACTGGCAGCTCCTGGTGTGCTGTCTCTGTCTTCAGCTCCATGTAATTTTCCACTCTAACCCTGCTCTTCTTTTTGATCTTTAGTCTTCCTTGCTATCTGTCCTCTGTCTTTTCTCAGTAAAAATATTAAAAACCTGTTGGTAAGCTTTCATCCTCTGCACATAATGAAACAACAAAGTGACTTTCATTAAGGTTAGACGTTCTGACATTTGTTTTCTGCTATGGGACAAACACCGTGACCTTGCATCAACCTTAGTACTGACACAAACACGCCATGGTTACACAGTGACAGCAGACCAGCTGCTGCCTCTTTCCTGGAAAGGAAGGAGCGTGAAATCTTCAATCTATGACTGCTGTGTCCTTGTATCAAATCAATGGGCATTAGAGGAGCTGAAGGGACACAGACACATGATTGCTTTTGCTGAATACAAATTCATCAACTTAGTGCTTTTGTCCCTGCAGGAGTTCTTATTCCCTACTGCTCAAATGACAGAACTACCTGTGTGAAGATGTTACATAACTGTGAGGAAACAAAAGTCATGTTGTTGTGTTGTGATTTGATATTTCAACACAAGGAAAGAACAACAAGAGGTCTGAAAAGAAGCCTGTAATAACACTGACATGTTCTACAAACACTTTTCCATGTTAGATGCATATCACCTGATTAATTTTGCCAGTATTTCTCTCATAACAAATCTGCGCAGGGAATGGAAACTAAAAGTCACCGCAAGCTGCATCCTGTTTTCCACACAGTGCAAGGCAGGTGATAGCCTGAGCCCCATCATTCTCAGGTGTGCTCAATTAGCAGGGAGAAGACAAAGTAGTCCGTGGAGGATGAGGGCATGCTGAGTCACTCATAAGAAAACATTTTTAGTTACAATGAATGGGCCGTGTTGAATCGGGTCCCGAATGAATTCTATTTCCTACCTTGCACTCACATGCCAATTTAGTCCCAGGTGTTAGTAGCTAAGTGGAGACACCAAGGGGTTTTAGCACAGTGTTCTTTTTCCATTTAGAAGCTTTTCTGGATGAATCTTGAGTGATTTGATGATTTTTTTGGCACTGACAGTGCATTCTCCCCAGTGACTAATTAAGACATTTAGGCCTGTGGATAACACCTTAACTTGACACAAGCTTTAATTCCCAATCAGGCATTCAAAGTGGCTCCTATACTTGGGCCAGGCCCGCAATGAATGGGAGATCAGGTATTTACTATGATATCGCTGCTTTATTGCATACATCTGTTCAATTAGCAAATCTCACGGTGCCAATGCAATCACACTGTGATTATTTCATCCACAGTTCACTCATTTCTGATCAGTGCATGTTTGATGTTGAGCGAATGGACCGTTTAGATTTTAAAGCATGGATATGTACTTCTTAGCCAATATACTGCCATCACTGTACTATTACTAACTTATTTCAGTATCCACTCTTGGATATGATGTATCTGTATACAGAATTAGCTCAAAGGTGAAATTCACCTGAACTGTGCTGTACAGATACAGATAACCAGCATTAGCCAAAAGTCTTGGGACCAACACAATAACTCAAGTATAAACCACAGCCTGCCTACAAGCATGCACAAAGTCCAACCAGTTTAAGTCTATTTATGGACAAACTGCCTTCTGAAAAAGAAGCTAAAGTCTCAGGATGTTCAACACCTGATAAAAAGTCTCATGGTGAGAAAGTGTTATCAAGATCTGTGCAACACTCTATGTCTGTTTTATTAGTTTTATCCTAGAGGAAGCCTGCTATTTGTTACATATTTACCCTCTGAGACAGATTAAAGCATTTAGCTGAAGCTGGTGTCATTTTGCTGAAACGGTCTGAGATGTTTTTATGGTTTCATCAACATGCTGTACAGTGGGTAATGTGTAAAAGGGATCTAATGAAATTTGTGTAGGAGTCAGATAAAGAGATATGTCATAAAATACTGAATCACTGATACTGTGCTGTATGTTAATTAGATTTGTAGTAGATTTAGTAGAAGGTAGCAGGGCACATCTGTTCAAGGATTTGTTCTATTATGTTTCCAAATGTGTAAGACTTAGCAGCTGCATAATGCACCATGTGCTACCCACTGCAAAATCATCCCTTGAACATCACAGTAATCTTAGTCTGACAGCTATCATTCTCTCACACAGCTGCCTGCCTGCTATTGATTAAATGTAGACTTGCATAAATGGCTATTCTACCTATATAATAAATTAGAGACAGGAGTTATTTCTTTGAACTGCTACTTTAGGCCTTGCTAAAGGCTCTCTGAGCAATAATGCTCTTGCACTTCTAATTCATGCATGAAGTGCCTCGTTTTGTGTTTTTATTTTGAATGCTAATTTGCTCATGTTAGAATCCTAACGTGCTACATGAAGATGGTAAACAGCAAACCAGCTGAACATCAGCACATCAGTACTGCCATTGTCCAATTTTACCTTATAGCTTACTTGTGCACAACTACAGCTTTGCAGAGCTGCTGGCATATAAATACATACAAATACATAGTGTAGTTTGATCATATACAGCTTTACATGTTTTCATCTTACAAGCAACATATTGAGCATACAGTCATAATGTGACCTTGTTATAAAAACGTGTGGTGAGATGAAAAAATACATCTGCATTAAAAGAATAGCTTCCACCAGGTGAATGATACACAGGAGGAAGTGTTGGTCTGTTGATGAATTTCCTCCCTGTTTAGCTCAGTGAACAGCTCTCGGTGCTATATAAAGGACACGCTGAGAGTTTGATGAAGCCGGATGGTGAACAGTGATGAAGATGGAAGCGCAGCAATGTTTCTCTCACCTCCACTTTGGCACAGTTTTGGTCCTGCAGAGATTTATATTAGCAATTAAAATGAAATTCTGTTCTTGTGGAGGACAAGCATGTGCTTGAAAGGGTCCTTGTTGCTTTTTATACACAGGTCTTGGCAATGTGTGTAAAAAAAAAACAAAAAACGTTTAAATATATTGCTTTGGACATTAAAAATGCAAAATACAAGTTTGAAAGCTTTAAGCAAATTGGAGAATAATCAAAGAATAAATTTAATTTGCATATTACGGAAAATGAAATGACAGAGGAAAATGACTGCTCACTTTACATCACACAAAATAGTGCAACACTACAACTGTCAACACTATTATTGTTAATGTTGTGAACAGTTATATTTAGATAAGCAGCCCACATCACATGGACATGTCAGTATTATCAATGTTACTTCACAAACTCATACAAACAGCAAATGTGTTTAAAGGGATCCTAGTTAGTCAATGGACTTATTTATTAGTTCGTTTCTTGAGTTGGATTTACTCCACGTACTTCAGGCAAAAGTAAATAATTGTAAAACCTTGATAGCATCAGGGAAAAATAGAGTAGCACTTGAAATTGGTGGACTGTATTGTTTGTGGACGAAGCAAACTGCAAGCAAAAACGCAGTGTGGGATTGAAGGATGGATGCAGCATTTAAAAGACGTTACATGGTAAAATGTTAATTTTTATTTCTTTGAACCAAGTTCACAGAGCCCGGTTTCAATATTCATGATGACAATGTTGATCTTTAATAGAAGTAGAACTCAACATAATGAGCTATTCATAGATTTCAGAAAATGCTGAATCGCCTTCTTCTATTTTTGACCAGCAAGACTTCATGTTCATTTTATTTGCATCCAAGAAAAGTGAAAATAGCGCATTTAAAGTTAACCTTACAGACCTCACATGAAAAACACTGGCCATGTTTTTCTCCTTGAGTAATTATTCTGTTCAAATAGCATACATTTCTCTCCAGGCAGAGAGTGCTTGGGCTGAATGGATGCTGCTACCGCACAATGGTCCTTAGACATTTGTTTCCTTGGCAACGTGGGGAGGGCATGTGGAGAGGGAGGTATAAAAACACTGGCAGCACCACTCTGATTCTTACTCTGAGGTAAATGCACTCACTGTCAAGACAGAGAGCCTCAGATAACTTGCTACACACTTTGTCTCCGTCTGTCTCCATTTACTTGAAGGCTCAGCTCCACAAGTAGCCGTTCAGGAATGATGCGACCAAAAGATTTACGCCAGGGATCTGGCACCAAGACCTTTCTTGATGCTATGCATGGTGGTAAAGTTCACCTTGCACGTTTCATCCTGGACGCCTTGGATGGACGCATTATCAACTCGAAGTCAGAAAAAAGCCGCACCCTGCTCATGTACGCCGTCTGCTTGAAAGACAACGAGACCAGGGCTAAGTTCACCCGGCTGCTGCTGGAGAAAGGGGCGGATGTCAACTGCCAGGATGATGATGGTCGCACAGCCCTGAGCCATGCCTGTGAGTTGGGCCACCTGGACGTCGTGAAGCTTCTTGTGCAGTTTAATGCAGACCCAGATGTCTCTGACAGCTGGGGCAACAGTTCTCTCATGTATGCGGCTTATTCTGGCCACAGCCAGGTTCTGGAGTTCTTAGTGAGAGCTTTCAAAAGACTGGGACTGAGGCTGGACAGAACCAATAATGCTGGTCACTCAGCCATCGAGGTGGCCAACTTTTTCGGACACAACCAGTGTGTCCAGACTCTGAACTTTTCTTGCAGGCGGAGTGTTGGCACAGATGATCCACTTGTTGATGCAGGTACCGCTGGTGAAGGAGATGTCCGCCCTCCCAATAAGATCTCCAAACAGCTTCTGGAGAGGTTTTCCAAGCAGGTGAATAATGAAGACCAACTGCCTGGGTTGTTTCAGAAACAGCTGAGGATCGGAGACGGCAGCGGGCTGAACCACGTCAAATGTCCCAGGAGCAAGTCTCAAGACGACAACTATCGCCACAGCTGGGCTTTGCCTCCTCAGCTGGAGAAAAGCCAGACTGATGGGGATCACGGCGTTTCCTTCACTGCCAAACAACTGCAAAACTGCCAGCTTAGAGAGCTAAGAGAGACTAAAACACTAAACTCTCTGCCTGAGCCAAGCCAGAAAGGTGTCAGCCGGGATACTGGACTTCCAGAGCCAACACCAGAGAGCTTTCCTCAATGGGGCAAAGCAAAGTCATTTAACCTGGACCTTCTGGGTAGCAGAAAGCAGTCCTATCAGGGTGATGTGCGTGACATGAGCCTGTCAGCCAGCAAATTAAAAAGAGCCTCGCTGCAGGATGAGAGATGCTTGATAGATAAAATGGAATGTCAAGGTAACACCCGTAGCTTGACAAACAGTGCTGACAAAACTGTCTCTTTGCCAAAAGCTCTTTTAAACGGCAAGAGTCAACCCTTGAGAGTGCTCGAGAATGTCAAATCACAGAAGGAAGAGGCTAATGACACAGCTCTGACAAGCAGGAGAGAGCAGCAGAAGAGGGGAAGCTTTGGCACAGCTGGCAGACACAACAAACTGCTGCTTGCCAGAGGGGAGATGGAGCCAGGGAAGATCCCCACCCGTACGCCGGGGTTCATGGGCCTGGGGACGAGACTGCTGCGTCGTTTCACCGCGCCAGAGTTCATGAGGATGGTGAAAGACTGTTCATCGGGCTCGTCGAGCGGCAGGGGACGGATCTCCCGCTCCGAAACCTTCCCCTTCTCTCACACACATCAGCAGGTCAACAGCCAGCCGAGTGTTGACAGCATCAGTGGGGTGAAGTGTGAGTTTGAAAGCTGCTCATCTCAGTCTGCACTCGAATAGAGTGAGGACAGTGTCGAGCAACCCAAACTGGCTAGTAGTCCCATTTTTATAGCACTTAAAATTCTGACGATGCAGTCTGACTGCTTGCTGATTTATTCTCTGTACTAAAAGTAAATAACACTTATTTGCTCATGTTGCAGTTTATTAGTTTTTTCAATGTTTATTAATATAAAATGAGAAGCCTGAAGCTAATTGTTGAGTTATATACACCAAACAATTTTTGCTAGTCTACATTTCAAATGATTTATAAATTAACATTAACAGTCTGTGAGCTACTGAAAATTATTTTTGTGTCAGATATAAAAGATTTATATTGAATGGAATTCATGTATTTGATATTGCTCCTGTGTTTATAAAAATATTGTATGTATTTTTTGCTTAAAGATATTCAGTGACTGTGCACTGTATGATTCACGCCGTTTACTATGATAAAAACTTGAAAACATTCACCCTGTAATTTTCTACTTTATGTGTGTGTTTGAGAAAATGGAGAATTAAATGAATTCAGATTCAATATGCATAATTTATTGATTTATACAAAATTAAAGTGTGTAATTCTCTTTTTCGTGAACGATTCACACCGAGATAGAAATACATGAAACATGTCAACATGTATCCGTGTCAGAGTACAAATACTATGTGCAAAGTGTTTCTCAGCAGGCGGACATCCTGCAGCATCACATGCCAGGCCTGTGTGCTTTATCTAGGCAAACAAATGCAAACATACACAACTGTCTGAGGAGCAACATACACACACATACACGCATTTTTAAAAAGTCTGTCACAAAAAACAGGGTTGTATCAGAAGCAAACACTGACATGTCACCTCGCACACCCCTAGGTGCTCACACACACACACATGCACACATACAACTATACACTCACATTTTAGTAAAGAAAACATTTTGTGTGAATCAGCAGGTTTAATGTAACCTAATAATCAACATTTTTATTTACATTATTAATTCATCTGTTTATGTTTCAAGTTCATACCTAATGATGAAACCTTATTTGCAACTTCACATCACACAAACAACTCACAACACTTTTTTTTTTGTTTTTGGAAATAAACAATAAATGTGAAAAAGAGGAATATGGTACTGGTGATTTTCCAATAGCACAATAGTAGCAGCTGGGCTTTTATCTACCCATTTATTATGCTAATAAAGGAGAATTGTCTTTCACGTCCCAGTTTGGTACAAATTCAAGCATTCGCATCAGGCCAGGTGTGCCTCCATTTGGCCATGCAGGGAGTGTAGAGTGTGCCGAACACCTTGTTGTCCAGTTTCCACAACAGAGAGGGTAAGTGTGCAGAGCAAACTTTCTCCCTCCTTAATAATGTTACAATGAGCTGCTGTAATTGGAGCCTAACACAAGCTTCATAAGGTTTACACGTCTAGCAATAATGCCCACTATGAACACTAAGAAGGATCTTTAGAGTAGCACGTGTTCATTATATACTGTAGTTGTGTGAAATACTGATTTTTGCTATCGCTTCATACGCACCATGTTGTGTTGAATCCCACTGAATGTTACAGGAAGCCAATCAAACCGAGTTGAGATGTAAGGAACTGCATGCTGCCTTTAACTCACTCCTAAAGTGCTTCTCTCATGCCCGAGACCATGCAGTGTCTGTCAGCCACCATTACACTGGCAGCTACATGCTGTCTGGGTCTGCTTCTCAGTAGCTGATTGCCTTTTGGCTTTGGTGCTAGAGGAGATGGACCCCAGTGCTGGTCCTCGTCCGAGGTCTGGAGAGGTCAGACACTGAAGGTCGGTGTTGGGGGCCAGTTACCCAATAGGGGTCAGCAGCGGGACATGCGCTTGCGGTACTGCTCCACCAGTGGGACCAGGCACTGAGGTGAGCCACTCTGCAGCAGGAAGGGGTGCTCCAGCAGGTCAGTGGCACTGGCCCGCTCTAGGGGGTCCCGAGTCAGCATACGGTCCAGGAAGTCTTTTAGAACTGGGGAGATCTGGAGCAAACAACATTTTTTAATGAGTATAATCATTTCCAAAATAAAATAACACCACAAACAAAACAAATGAAAAATTGTAGTGGCAAATACTCCTTTCATTTTACAATATATGTCAAAGTATAACAATTGAAAACAAGTTTGATCTTTAAGTCTGCAGCCACACCAGCTGTTCAGAGACTGTATTCAACACAGAGCTGGTATATGGTAAGACACTAACAATAAAAGTGTGGAAACAAATGCAGAATAATGAATTGTGGTTTTTACTATGTTGTACCATTTTCACAATATTAGTTTAGCATGTCAGCTTTTAAGTAGCACTAAATCTTTGCAGGTATTTTGTCAGGAACCACAGAATTTGACAAATTAAAAGTTTGACTTGATGATGAACACCTAAAGCTATGCTGTTAACATGGCTAAAAAATATTCCAAAAAGCATCTCAAAAGACATTGTGAGTGTGTGCTTGTGTGTGTGTCTATTTTCGTACCTGGCTGACATTTCGTACAGTAGGAGCTGGCTCATCCCTCAGCCTCTTCATAGCTGCTACTGGGGTTTCACTGAAGTACGGGGGCTCGCCATCCACCATCTCCACTACCATGATACCCACTGACCAAACATCCACCTGGTGCAGCATCAAGTTTAATTATGTAACAGGTCTTATGGCACAGAATGCCACTGCCAATTAGCATGAGTGTATTTGAATGTGAGCCTGCTTACCTCAGTGCCATATGGTGATTTGGAGATGACCTCAGGAGCCATCCAATACGGTGTCCCCACTAGAGACTTCCTCTTAGGGATGTCCTTACTGATCTGAGCACAGAAGCCAAAGTCTGAAAGCTTGACCTGTGGAAGACACCAGAAATATGGCAATGAGATGTAGCAGCTGAAAGAAGAAAGAAAAAAGGAGGAAAACAAGTCATACCCTTCCGTCTAATGTGAGTAGTATAGAGTCGCTCTTGATGTCTCTGTGGATAACTCCCTGTGAATGAAGATAGGCCAAGGCTTGCAAAACAGCTTCACATACTGTGGCAATCTGCTCTTCACTCAGCCTGCAGAACAACACACACACACACACACACACACACAAGTTGACAGACACATACGCAAACAGATTTTACATTAACATTTTACACTTTTCCATTACCAATTACAACAAGTCAGCAGCTGCGAAAGTTGAAATTCATGAATCACTGCACATTAAAGGCAACAGTAAAGAGTGCAAGGTTCAAAACAACAACTCCCACACAGCAGAATTACTAACAAAGCATGTGCGCATTCCTGTGCAATGTCAGTGTGACTTTTCACATTTTACAAGTGCAACGTAAAGGTATAAGAACCAGGAGAAAATCCATTTTCAGACCGCAAGCAAGATCTGCTGCCCACTAACAAGCAAGGTGTCACAGTTACCTAATAAACTCCTGTATTCTCCCATTTTACCACAATGCTACATAAAAGTGACATAAAAATGTATTCATTAAAAAAAAATGTTTCCCCTGCATTCATTTTTTACTTAAAACGATGTTAATAGGTCTAAAAATTATTTAGCCAGGAAAACAAATACACCAAAGTAGTTTTATTCCTCTACTGTCAATATACATATTATCTTAGTGTGTGCTTGCACTGTGTGTGACAGCTGACCCCAGGGTCATCCTGTGGGGATTAAGCCAGCTGTGAGTTAAAAATCTGAAGTATATTGACAGCATAAAATAAACTGAGCTTGCTGTTGCTGTTAAACATATTTTACTGTCCTTGTTTTCGATGTCTGAACAAGTAGAAAAACGTTATAGCATCAAAAAATCTAATTTATACCCTAAACTGACTTTGCATCTAAACAACCACAAATTCAGTTATGTAATCAAATTATTATTTTCCCTTTCGGAAAAGCAGTAGGCTTGGAGTGCAAGAGGAGGCTGAATGATGGTCTTTGTGTCTCTGGGATCATAGCTGATCACTTGCCAGTTAATACTACACTACCCCCTTGTGGCTGATTTAGTTATTAAAGATGATATCATAACCAGACAGAATGAACCATGCAGCCTCCTATGCAGGGACTAAAAATCTTTCTTCATGGTGCTACTCATACCTGGTTTCAGATACGATGTTGGTCAGCGCTCCACCCTGCAGGTACTCCATGATTACCCACAGCTCCTCCTCCACCAGGGCAGACTTAAACATCTCCACCACATTTCTGTGTTGGTAGTCCCTCATGATCACCACCTGCAGTTAAAATCAAGATCTTTAGATATTTAATCGATGATGTGTTCAAATTGGGGTTGTCCAACATTAAATGGCTCCTTCAGTAAATTGATTTAGCACTTAAATAATATTGGGGCACTTGTGAGAGACGGATTAAAAAGCAATGGACAAAATCAGAGAAGTAGGGAAGCTAATGTATCTCACAGGGCTTTTTTACAGTAGGAACTTAGTGAACCTGAACAGAAGTTGACCCCCTTGGTTCAGGTGCAGGTGCTTGTGTGGTTGTCACCTGTGATTTGTTAAAGATAAAACTGTGTCCTCTAAAGAATTAGGACAACAAGTATGGTGTGATAACATATTCATAGTGAAAGTTTCCATGCCCCCAGTTTCTAAAGCGATTTCTTGAGCGATAACTCAATTTATCTCACCAGGAGTTATTAAACAAGATTTTTAAAAAGTCCCTACAAAAGGCAAAACAAACATAATTGGTTTTATAGGGTGACTAGTACTCCAAAGTATTTGTGATCTGTGTTAGGTTGTTGTTTGAGGGAATCACTTGATGTTGCTGCACACTGTACCTCATTGAAGAGCAACTCTCTCCTCTGCTGTCGCCGAAGGTCCATCATCTTCACTGCTACCTGCCTGCCGCTGTGCTTCTCTGTAGCAATACACACCACCCCTGTTGATCCCTCCCCAATCTTCACAAAGTTCTCCAGGTAAGACCGCGGATCGCCCTTGTCTACCACCATTTGCAAGGCCGCCTTGAACTGTTCATGAGTCACCTTGGGTGGGTCTGGAGGAGGCCTGGGTGAAGGATGTTGTGGGGGTCTAAAGGCTGGGGAGCATGTGCCAGGGGGACTGGTAGCAAGTGACCCTGTAGGTGAGGGTCGAGGTTGGGAAGGGCTGTCCTGTCGAGGGTAAGGAGGGTTGGGGCATCCAGAGTGTCTCAGGAAGGGATCTGGTCCACTTGGCCTCAGACCCATGTTAGGAGAAAGGCCCAGGGTGTAGCTAGCTGAGGAGCGTACTGTCCGCTGGAGTCTGATGCCACCCACAAGAGGACTGCTGGTGCCAGTGGGCAGGAAGCTGGAGTGGTACCTCACTGCCGATTCTGCCTGTACAATGACAGAAAAACAAAGTGAGGAAAGAGAATTGGATGTCTGCCTGAGGTTCAAGACCTGCTCTAAGACCGATAAATCAAGTCCCTCACTCTCACTCTGCATCCACTTCACCTGATGTGACCCATGTACAGATGTAGCTGTATGGTCCCGAGTGTGCTTTTGAAATTTTGCCAAACACACCATCTCTCAGGTTTTACAACACCACTGGCACTTTAAGCCCACATGTCTTATTTTAACAGAGTTAAATGAAATACTCAACCCTGCAACTTTAATCACCTTTAGTGTAAAGCCAATCAATATGCTGCTTCACTGAAGTTATCACAGACTAAGCAACAAAATGATCTCCGATGCTTCGTGACAAAAACTTTAATGTATTCAAGCTCATGTAAAAACATGCTGAGTACTAATATTATGATGTACATAGCATTAGCAGAAATATGCATATATTGTGCAGTCGTATCAGTGCACTTCATGGCCACAAAGGATCTGGTGTAATGTCAGTCTTACTCTCAGGTCATAAGAGGAGAACGGCCTCCCGGGGCTGTTCTGAGGGTGCATGTACATTGGCACATTGGGCCGGAGCTCTGTGTTGACTGTCCCTTGATCTCCATGGGGCTGCGGCACAGCCATAGCTGGGTTGTAGAAACAAGCTATAGGCCTTTGACTTGGTGCAATTCCCCTGGGCTGCTGGCAATCTCTTTTCCAAATCACCCTCTCCTGCGGGCTGCCCATCTCACTGCTCATATAAGCCTCGTAACTTGGTATTTGGATGTTTTGGGACTGAGCAGGTTGTGCAGGTCCCTCGAGGGAGCTCACGCTGACTTCGTAGGTGGATGTGGCCTTTGGCAAGATCCCATTTGGCTGCAGAGTGATGCTCTTTTTCATGCCCAAATATGGGGTGTTGGTTTCACTGTGGGTGTTCCTGGCCTTGTCCATCCACTGGTCCTGATCCGCATCCTCGTCATCTTCATCATCCTGGGTTAAGCCCTCGTATTGATAAGTGTCCCTCTCGTTCACCTCCCCCAGCCTTCCAAGCGACTGGGCCCTCTTCCTGGCTGACGGACTGTTCTTCCTCAGCGAGTTAGAACTCGTCACAGACAGACGGCTCATATCATTGATCATGGCTGCGATGTAGTCCCCGTGACCGATCATACTCCCACGTACAATGGTCTGAAAGAAGAGAGGAGTTTATCTTTAGCACACTGTGCATGCCGTGATCACATTATAGAAAGATTTCAGACTGAAAGGAATAATGAGGGTGACATAATCAGTGCTTAGAGGCAGTTAAGTTAAATTTAGACTTGAGATTCCGTAAAGGACATCTTTGTCTTTCTACAAAGACGATGACATTAAAAATCTTTTTCCCAATGGCTTCTATTCTGACAAACACACCGAGCAAATGTTTCAAGAGACACTCTACACAAGTTAACTGCTTTTACAGCCTTTCTGACGATATGCATGTTTCGCAGACAAGCAAAGGCAAAGTGCCTAAACTTGCCCAACATAAAATGATCAGATGAACTCAAGATCCTTTGCTAGAACAGTGTTAGTGTTGCAGCTATAATAGAGTGTGCATGGTGGCTCATTAGACAGTCTCAGGGTAGAGTCATGTTCAGTTCACAGCCAGTCAACAACCTCTCCTGTTTCATTGGTTCGATGCCATTACATCTGCACAGGGGGTGGAGGTCAGATGACATCTCACCTACAGTAGTACCTCTCTAGAGAGAAGACAAAGGCAGGTGATAATGACTGCGGTGAGCTATACTATTTTAAGAGTCGCTATAATAACAGTTTGAAACGACAAATTGGAAAGTTTCGTCTTGTTCAAATCTGAGCAACAGTCTGAAATGTTCTGAACTTTCACTCACATATTTTGCTCTTCTGCAATAAAGAGTGTTATCAACTCATGATAACTGTATTAAAAGCATAAATTGGACTTTATGTTGACTTTGAAATGTTGTTTTTGTCATATACTGCATAGACTCGTGCTCCATGAGGTGTAGAAATACTGTGATTTGCAGTCTTTATCACTCGCTGGCATTTCCTTTGCTGTACCTACACTTTTTATCCTTCTTCATGACATCTGTGGAAAGGCACCACGGACTATTATTAATTGCCTGCATGGAGTAATAAATCTTGTGGCCCCTCTGAGTATTCAACATTGTACAGTCACTGTACACAGCAGGGTCATTAGCCTAGCCCCATGATAGATAAGAAAGCAAAAAGATGGCGAGGGAGGCAGGGCTTCCTTCGCTGTTGTCATTAGAGGATTATGGCATTTTCTGAGACAGCAGGATCTCTCTGCAGCACTGAGGGATAATGCTGCATCAATACAATAAGCAGCATATCTGTATGTACTGCTTAAAGCTGAACCTTTCCAATGTGACGTACCTTCTTTGGTCTCAGCTCGACCTCTGTGATCCTGGAAGGATCCACCATGGGTTTGGGCCTGCGCAGGTTTTCTATCAGGCTTTGCCATTGCGTTGGCAGGCCTACAAAGCAGCCTCGCTGTACGTCGAATGAGGTGTGGACACGGTGCTCAAAGTTTTTGGGCGCTGATATCTCAGGCCTCTTCTTTTTCTTTTTGCGAAACATCTTTAGGTCCACGAGGACGGCAGCTTGCCTGCTTCAAAATGTCCCTGTAGAGAAACAGAATCAGTCTTTAATGGACTTTGCTCAATATCACATTCAGCACATGTTTAAAGTCTGTAATCTTGAAATTTGAATGTAGGCAAATCTCTGACAAAAAAGATGTTGCCACTGACTGACAACTCGCCTTCACTCTACTCACACTGAGCATATTCAAATGAAATCCGACAACAGATATTCCCAAGCAAATGTTTCAAGAGACGCGCTACAAAGAGAAAATATGAAAATGGCATCATCTAAAAGCTGTTCCATGTCTGGGATGTGTGCGTCCCACGCTGCCTAGCTGGCTGTCACGAGCATGTGCCTCTGAGAGCCACTCCAAGGAGAGCGGATGAATTTGTAAGCGCATGTGTAATGAAGGATATCTGGTCAATTAAGGCTTATTCATTCTCTGTGCCCTTTTACTGATGAGCACGAGGCTGGGCTGGCCAGTGCCTTCAGCGTTTCAGTGCATTAGCAGGATGAGTGCAACACACACACATCTACACACACACACACAAATCTATCTATATATATATTTATATATATACGAACACAAATACACTTTGTCAGGCCATTCTTCATAACCATTTCATATCCCATCCTAATTACTTGTTTGTGCGCCCTTGATTGCAGGCAGGGTAACAACTTAATCCATGGATGGATGGTCCTGCATTTGGTGAGTCACTAAAACTGTAGGAGGGATTGCAATAAAAGTTTCTTCTGGCATCCATGGTTCCCAGATGTAAAATCTTACCCACTTTGGTGATTCCCTGCCTTTTTACTGTATTGAGTAAACTGTATATGAGATTACAATTTGTGGTCTGGAGTGAAATATCTTGACAGCTATTGGATGGATTGCTGTAAAATTTACTACAGATGTTCAAGCTTGAAACATTGTAGTCTGCCTTTTCTTCTTCTCTGTCAGACGCTTCATGTTTTAGTAAAATATCGCAGCATCTAAAAAGTTTCCGGAGGCTGTATTATGATTATTTTATCAATCCACTGACTACTACTGGTTGTTGTCATCTCTTATGGCACCATTATTGGGTAATGTTGCCCAATCTCATTGTGTGCAATTTTTGACAAAACTCAAGCCATTCTCCTCTTAGAGCTCACTGCTAATTATAGAAGAGGCAAAGACACACTGGAGTCTAACAACTCCAAAAAGGATTCTCACACCTAAATCACTTTCATTCCTTTGGTTTTATTTGTAAAAAGAAGGAATAATAAAAAAAGGTGTCCCATCTTCAGTGGGTGTTGTGTGCTATTCTTTCGTTTCGTGGTTTAGTTTATTTAACCTACTGCTGCATTAAGTGGTTACTTGTAGTTCTTCAGATTTTGTCAGACTAAGACATTAAACTAAGAAGATGGGAAACATAATACCTGTGAATTACCAACATGCAGGCATTCAATCACATCACCTCCCTTCACTGTGAGCATGCTGATGTTTAAATCAGCAGTGAATTACAAGGTTCCCTGAGAATGTACAACTTCCCATCGTGCACTGTGAAATGGTGGGAGCTGAGGAAATAAGTTCTGTAGCTTTCCGCAACCCAGCAGGCGATCACTCTGACAGCCTGTCCTCTCCCCACCTCCACCCTCACACCAGCATGGCTCTAATCGACATCAACGATCCCCGTTATGAGCTATATTGGTGACTAACCCACGTCTCTCGCAATGCCGCACCACTGGAGGGTAAAAGGAGGTCAGTCCCATCAGATAAACCTGTGTTATTACTGGAAGGTAAGGTTAGGATGGGGGGCGGGGGCATACTGCTTGGAGAGACACATTGCCCTCCAAGAATAATTCAATCAAAAGGCTAATATGTTAAGTGTTGCATGAGCAAATCACTCTGTGCTCTCCCTATGTACATAATGTGATGCTGGGAAGGACTTTAATTCTATCTGACAGGGACATTATGGTGTGAGGATTCTCAAGAGTGGGGATGTGGAGGAGTTAGGGCCTTGATTGTCATCAAGCCCCAATGGATCCAGTTCTTATTGCAGACAGAAGGGCTTTTAACCCCCAATTGCGGTTGCTTTTTGAAAAACAAACGCCTGAGGAAACAAGTTACAAAACAGAAGATTGTGATCTCTGTTTTTTTTTTCCATTTCCGCTTCACAAGAGGCTATCTGCTTAGATAGTTGTTCACCGTGCAGAAGTTGGCGTCGCCTGAACAAATATTTACACATAGTGATCGTGTATCCTTTTACAAGCAGATCAATCAATATTCACTCATGAGTAAAATGTAAACTGCCACAGCTCTTCATTGCCAGCAGTAATAGGGTAAAACCAGCACAAATAGGACAGCTGCTTTTTTATGGTAGTTTTTCAAGCATCATCAGTTTAAAGCAACTCAAAGCTACATAGAACCGAACACATCACAGTATTCCTTTATTCATCCTCGACCACTGTTCCACTCGCTCTGGAAATACAAACTAACCACTGTGATATAAGAAGCCATTAGAAAAACACACACATGTAGACTTGGTATATTTGTCTTTGGCAAAAGTTGATGCAAGTGGCCTTAACTGATCTCTCTGATTGCACCGAGCTGTCTTACACAGAGCGATAACAATGTACTACTGATCTCTAAGCCTGTTGTATAATATTATGTACGCAAAGAGATAAACCTGCACGGTGCATAATCATGCTTTCTGGGCACATCCCTCAAAACTGCAGGGACTTGACCCCATGCAGCAGTGGCTTGTCTTGAATCGATCAAAGTGCTGAGGCAAAACTCGGCCAGCTGCTGTCAGGGATATGAACAGCCAAACAGGATGAGGTCACCGTAAAAATTGTGCTACATTAGGTATTTCCATCTCTGCAATGGTTTACAGAAGCAAAAAAAAAAGTAAATCCTAATGTATGACCTGAAAACATACAAATCCTAGCTCTGAGAAATAGAATCACATGCACAACGGGGGCGCTTGTGAAGTCTGACTAAACACAAATATTTAAGAAAGAGTTGATGTAGCACACAAAATGAGAAAAAAACATGCAAAAGATGTAATTTCTCAGCAAAACAAAAATCATATCACAGTCTTACTCTTTAACTGGATGGAGCGTCCTCACCTGGCAGAGTGACTGGGCCTCTGATACTATGCAGAAACGCAACCAGGCAATCCATATGTTTCCCAAAGACAACATGACAGAGGAGGAGAGGGCACGATCGCCTTCCTCTCATGCTGAAATCACCCTGAGCGGCAGTGAGTGGATGAGTGGGAGGGGATGGAGAGATAAGAGAGACATTGGATTTGCTCGATTTTAGTGCTCCAAGCTCTGCTGAATGATTCTTTTTTTTTTTCTTTCCTGTTTGCCCTATTTTCTGCTTCCATCTTTTTTTTTGTTGGCGTGCATGCAGAAATGTTGTGAGTTTGCAGGTGACTGTGCTTGTGGGATTAGCATGGTTTTCAGTCCTTCACTGATCTAATTTTAGGACACATCATTTTCCCCCCTTCTCTCCAACACCAGGCGCGGGTTTTATTTTGTACAGGATTCATGTCAAATAGCGGAGTGATGGTGGGAGACAGTGGAGATGAGGTAATCCTCTTTCTGTTTTTGTCATTGCATGTATAAGCATAATCCAGCTATACTGAACTACATGGGACTATGTGTATTTTACACTGGCATAGATGGCGCTGAGGTGTTCTGTTTTTGGACTTTACATTTTAGTGTGGAGGGCTGAGAAATTGCTCTTCTATCAGCTTCATTATGATGACCGTTTTGCCCTTTGAGCATAATGAAACTGGCTCTCAAAGGGGTAGGAGGATGGGTGGGAGGGGGGGGGGGGTCTTGGTTGGTCATCTTATCCTTGTGCTTTGTAAAACACACACATGCATAAAAAAGGACGTGCCTGGACAGTGCAATAGCAGTGTTTATGATTTAAGTTGTTGTCTGCTTTCTCTTTGAAGTCACCTCTGTAGACAAGGAAGAATTGTCACTACGAGATGACAAGCTGCATTCAGTGAATAGCACATTGTTGCCATGCATATTTCATGCTAGTGGTCTGATACATCATGCATCACAAAGCATTTGGAATACAGGAAAAGTTGGAGAATAGCACTGCTGCAGTAAAGTCACCCAAAGTGCAAAGGGTCTAATGCTAGTGGCAAGGGATGGATTAATATTATGCTCCACACATTCATGGCCCCCCATCATCAAGTAAAAACTTCACTAACCTTTGTTTTATGACCAAGCAACTGAAAATTAATGCTTTTCCCATTTTGCATCATAATTTCATGTATTGTGCTACTTCACAAATATAACAGTATTAACATGCTAGGATTGGATAGTGATAATTTACAACAAACATAATATTTCTTCGACATGTTGGCGGTTACCATGCTGCAGACATATATAATAATTTGTCTTATCTGAAAAAACGATCAGTGCTGAAAACATGCAACACCCATGAAGTTAAAGAAACTTAAGAGTACAGGTTGAGATGTAGTGAGCAAGAAACAACTTTCTCAGTCCTCGGTGTAGTCGCAACTCTGATAAAAGCCCCACTAAGTGCTATAGACACAATAGAGAGCATATCCAAAGGCATTTGAAGTGCATGTTATGGACTAATTTTAGTTTTATAAAAAGCACAGTTCCAAAGGACGTTAGAAGTCAAATGATGAAAAACATTGTTGGGGAAAATAATTCACCAAAAATAATTATGTTTGTATTCTGCATCTACATTTGAGTTTGCAACACCGAGCATTAAGCAGGGATGACCCATATTCACACAGAGAGTCCATTGATAGTGACATGTCTTGGCATATTTCAAATGTCACATAACTCGCGGTGATGCATCATGTGTAGGCTTTCAGTCAGAACTCCGTATGAAGAAGCAAATCAGAAACAGTCTGAAGTCACAGAGTGCTGTAATTCTGAGAAAGTAAACAATCAGAAAGCTTGCCTGTCATTTTCCTCTTTGCTGAATGAGTACAAAAAGACCTGAGGTTTGAAAAGCGTGTGGTACAATTTAAAATCTGTGCTCAACCATGCGGACTGTCACTTAGTCAAGGGGCATCTGCACAGAAGGGCACATCAGTCTTGTGTTAATAATGACAGAGAGAAACAAGAAATTAAAGGTCAGGTCAGGAGGAGGAAGAGAACGGGATGAATGGAGAGTCTGGACACTTCTGGATGGAAATGATGATGAAAGCAAAGTGATGGAAATAGATTTAAAGTTCCCCTGAAAATGACACGTGTTTCGTTCATGTGACTGATTGAACATGTATCTTCTTCTCTACATCATTTTGGGTCCATTTATCTGCAGTAAACAAGGTAAAGGGGATTTGAGGACGAGACAGTCACATCAACAGAGTGCATATATCATTCTGTCACCTGACATATTGGCACTGAGTTCCTCTGACGAGAAAATGAACAAGAAAACTTGTTCTGCCCTGCAGTGAGGTGCACGGGTATTAATACACTGTAAAAGCAATAGTCCCTATCTACCCCAAACACCTTAACATAATCACTTTGTAGCAGCAGCACTTCCAGTGTTTATGAGATGTTCAAGTGATGCTGACACATCAGTAGAAGTCAGGAAGTATGCTTCCCCACACAGTGTAACAATATGTATGCTGAGGGCTGAAGTCAGAAAGAGGAGGAAAGCACTGACCAACACTCTGTTTAATTAAAGATCCTCTTGGCTCTCACAACTACTTTGAGCAATTTGACGTTCTGCTGATAGTATGATCAGTACGGACCAATCGTACAAGCTCAACTCTTCTCTCCTGGGTCTAATTTATTGATGTGCTGGGGCCTCGGTGCAAGCTCTAACGTATGCACACATGCTTATGAAAGCTTTGATTTTTTTTTTTTTTTGTATCCTTCTTTGGCCTCAGTGCTTCTATGCCAGGCACAACGCACCAATCATTTTTAAACTTTCTTTTCTTTCCTGTCTGCACCGACTCTGCTGCTCTCCTCTGTCACCCAGCATGGGTGTTGTTTTAACCCAGAGAGAGGACTCGCGCTGTCCTAATTTGGACCGTTTTAATCCTTAGTGCTTGATGTCTCATGGCTAGTGGCGATGCTAAGCTGGTAATTCACGCTGCCCCGTCCTTCAACCGACACAAACACAACATGAGACTTCCTGAAAACAACCCTGAACATAGATCGGCACGTGAGAACGATATACCAGTCATATAGTCATGGTGCGTTCATGTGAGAGAGTCCTATTACTTTCTGTCCTGTCAGTGTCACAGTACTGTACATGAGCTAGAGACAGTGCTGCACTGTGACCGTGAACGAGTGTGAAGCCAAGATGGGCGACATGAGACAGCTTCCAAAAAAAAAAAAAAAAACCTAACAGCTTCTGAAGAAGTGTACACATCACCCTCCGAGAAACAGATGTCCAGCTGTGTGCGTTGGTGCGTCCGTGTGCATGCACACACCAGAGACCTTCTCTGTCACCTCCTCTATCCTTTCCCTCCTCTTTTTCCCTCCATGAATATCAATGAGTAACTTCAGACACAAACACATGGTAGATTCAGACTTGCAGAGCCTCACTTGCATCATTATCAGTCTTACGAAATACACAGATGAAAACACTGATCGAGGGCTGAACCCATGAATCTTGAACATCCATAAATGTTGCTGTGCTGCTTGCATCAGTCACACCAGGTGCTGCCACGACCTGTGGTTTAAATCTAACACAGGGGTCAAGCATAGTTTTTGGTAGCAAGTGCATGAATGTTGTGATGCTGTCAACAAGAATGAGTGCAACTGGACTCAAATCCACACACTTTAGCCTTACATTGATTTTCACTGGGGATTTAGCATCTAATAGAGAGACTTAAGAAACTGCTAACATACTGAGTGGAGTCGGTGTCAAATTCAGAGTTAAACAGTTCAAACATTGTTTATGTAAGCTTTCACAACAGGTTTTCGAATTATTACATTTACAGATTAAAGTAAATGTTAAAAAAATATATGTCACCTCGTTTCCCACAGCATTCATAACCTGAAGCAGCAGCTTGGATGCTCATGCACTGCTACAACCAGACAGATCACCTGAGAACTCAGCCTACACACACACACACACACACACACACACACACACACACACTAGGGTACGCTGTGATAAAAACAGAAAGCTTCTGTCCATGATAGTGGCACATTCTGTATTTGTCAAGCGTGATCCATCTTGTGAAAGACAGCGTTGTACGGACTGTTGTATCCTTTTCTGTGAGATAGAGATTGAGGACGACAGAGACCGAGGATGTGGGGATTTTGAGGAGGAGGGGTGAACAGAAGGTGAAGGCTCTTCTTCTGAGATGCAGTTCATCACTGAATACATCCAGCAACCCTCTGAGGTTGAGGGCTGAGTCCTTGTTATTCCTCTCTTTCACTCCAACATCAGCACCTGGCTGCACTGCATTCTGCTCACAGTCTCTCTGCCTCCTTCTTCTCTCCCTCCACCACAGCTGATGCCTACGGATGGCACACACTAGCCTGCTCTTTATCAATGATGTTAAGCCTCTTTTCCTTTTTTCTCCCCCACCCTACCCCCCCCCTCTTTACCTTACTCTCCTTGCTGTAGAGACAGGAAACAGGGCTCTGAAGGGATAAATCATTTAATCATTGTTAAAAAACAGTCATCCCCCTTACCTTGCCGTCCAGTGAAGTGGAGAGCCTCTCTCCTTCAGGAAGAATTGGAAGCGAGAGTGCGCACATACACACTCACACATACACTATTATACACTGCTTACTCACATCCACACACACATCCACTCACACACAGACATACGCGCGCTCTCTTTCATACAACACAGCAACGAGGAGGGCTGGCTCTCAAGCAAGCACACACTGCAGGCTGCCGCCTGCCTGGGAAAGCCTGATGCGTTCCTCCCTCCAGGCAGAAGCACACGCTGCCATCTCAAAGGCTTTTTGTTGGGATTGATTCATCCCCGGCTCCGCGGCTGAGTGCTGGTCCGTGTACGGCTGCCTGCTCCCGGGGACACAGGGTGACCGTACAAAGGAGGGACAAAGCCATGAAGAGGAAAGGCACCATCCAGGAGCAGAGAATATCACAGCCCCAGAGAGCTCCTTCCATCCCCCCTCTCTTCCTTTCCTTCTGTGGTTTGCTCTTGCCTCTCTCTCACACACACACTCTCCCACCTCTCTCCCTCTTTCCTTCTCCTCCTCTCTCTCTCCGTTTCTCTTTATCACTTCCCTCCTTCTCTGCCTCCTCCCACTCCCTCATTGGGCTGCAAAAGAATTGATAGCAGTGTGTGTGTGTGTGTGTGTGTGTGTTTAAGCAGGTATTTGGTGACTGTAGGGAAAGGAGAGCTCCTCTACACCTCATCACCTGGGATACCTTTCATCCACCTCCCCGCCCTCTACCTCTCTCCCCCTCATCTCCTTTACACACAATGTGGGTGACGTGAGAACACGAGGGTGCTGCTGTTCAGTCAAATGCATTATCCATGGAATGACAGGGTCAGAGATGGCAGATGGCAGGAGGGGTTGTTGTTTCTGTGCGTGTGTGTGCGTGTATGAAGGGGGGCAACAGTGTGAGGCTATTTCTGTAGAGGGTGCAATCCTCATCCTCACAATCTCTTCTGAGACCAGTGTGACCCAAAAAAAAAAAAATCTTCGGAGATGATGGCAGAAGAAACCTAAGTTACAACGCTAACCCCAGTTTGGCACCCTCATTACTTGACTGAAACATTCCCTTCTCTTTCCACCACAATCATTTCCTGAATTATTTATACAGCAGACACAAAGACGGAAAATGTATTAGGGTCAAGTCATGCAGAAACTGCTTGCAGGGAGAGCCATATTTGGGGCATACATGTAATTCATACAAATTGCTGGGAGAGATGTATGTAAGGAGCCCTGTAACAGATGTAAATAATGACGTTCTTCTTTACACATCAAATACGATCAAGTGAGAAATACTCCGCTGAACCCAATCTGCATAACAATGACAGATTTGCCTGTTGGGGGTAATGCAGATAGGACCCCTCCCTCTCTTTCACTCTTGTCAGCATTATTGTCACAGATAGTTCTTGGCATTGCTACGTTTCACCGCCTCGCACGACTTACATTTTCCCGATTCCTTCGGAGTTCAGAGCTGCAAGCAGCAACTAAACAGCCTTGTGATGTGTGTCTTCATATGTAAAAATATGGAGGTTATCACAAAAAGGCGTCCTGTTTGTTCAGGCTATCTGAGCTGACCTGTTTATGTACTCTTACTTATCTGTGCTTGACCAATATGAAGCAGAGTGGAACAGGTCAAAAGGTCAACTAATGAAACCAATAAAGAAAATTTATACCAAAAAGAAGAGTATGTAAAAATACTAAAGCTAAAATATTAATTGAATCGAGCTTGTTTGTGTGGAATATGCTACTTTACATACTGTGTATTATATATGTATTGTAATATAGGATTTGTAAAACAACGGAGAGACAATGTAAAAAAACATTCCTTAGCTGACCAGGTATTGTTTAAAATAATTTCTCTGCTTCACTTAGTCATCATCTGAAAAGACTAGCCACCCATTTGGATTAAAAGCTTGTAAAAAATAAAAAGTGGTTATGTAAAAAAGGGGTTTATAATGACAATGGTGTCATTAACATGAAAGCCTGCAGACCACATAAAGGATACTGCCTTAATTGTTTGCATTTCAATCCACTCTGTTATTTAGGATGAGTTGGAGGGGATTACACTAGAGGTTATCAGGGCTCAACCTACATACTGTAACTAAAGTGAATGGAATTTCTTGACAAAGTCCAAATGCATTTTCAGATGACACGCAAATTCATTTTAATTATGCAAGAGCCACATGACTTTAACAGAAACTATGTTACTCTCCTGGCTGTTCATTAAATGTTCAATATGTTATATATATATATATATATATAACATTTCTGTGCACTTCTTTTTAAAGGTGAGCAGTTACTTATGATTTGATATGATTTATATGACTACAACAAAAACTCTTAATGGCGTTGCAAGTCACAATAAGGACATAGTAGTGATATTATTACTGTCATTGCAATTTTGAAAATTGTGAGATCGATCACAATTTCCACTTAATAAAGCAACATGAGGTCATTAGTCTAAGTAATGAGAAAATACGTTCAAATAATAAAATAGTAATTCAACATTATGGTATAATAGGGTAAAATTAATACAAAATAACACATTCAAAATTTGAACTCCTGTGAGTACAACGAATAATTGTTCACATTTATATTTTCCCTGGACTCCATAGTAATAACAATGGGGAAAAACTGGACTCATTGCTACTTGCTGCTGGTTAGCCAAGTGAAGTTCACCTCAGTGCTTTAACAAAATGCATTCTTACTTTGAGGGCTGAAAACTCTCTGTGAACTGATGCTTGTAAACACAGACCTACAAATACGTTAAGAGTGTCGACTGTAAAACACGGCCCCATAGAGAACCTGAGTGTTCCTGTCAGTAGCAGTGCTGGACAAAAGCTCTTGTCTGAAGCACATTAAGGAAACGGTAGCTTGCTTGTACCATCTCTCCACTGCAGTACGAGAGAAAGCTATAGATTGTCTAAAGTGCTACTGGAGTCAGAGGCTGCTTGCTTTCATGGGATGAGCTTTTAATAAGTCCTGCCAAATGGCAAGCCGTAGAGGATGCATTATAATGTGGTTATGCTGTGTTATTATGATGGGAGAGCATCGTGTTGCCTATCATTTATCACTTTATTTCAGTTGCTCCCAGTGCTAAGCCAACATTTAGACAGTAGACAATTTGGGAACTCACCAGTTTAGAGGATCCTGTCTGGCAGTGTCATATTTCCAGTATGAGATTAAAGTATTCCTCCAGTACTCCATGCATGTAAAAGCAGCACTATGGTACATCAGGGCAGTGGCCTCTTGGGGAAAGTACAGGCCTACTCTGCCCACAAACGCAAAGGGTGGATTTCACTTGCTAATGAGCCAACTACCTATCTTCCAGCCATTCATCAAAGTCTGGCAGGCCAGCGTGTGAAGTGGATCCCATCATCACAGTAGATTAGGTTCACTCCCTCCACTTCAGTCAGCGTGCTTCTGGGTAACCTCTCCTGGACAATGATTAACATTTAGCCAGCTGAAAGCAAATGTGCTCATAAAAGTCTCATGACTGGCAAGTGTTGTGTTGTGTAAGTGTCCTCTGGAGCGAGAAAGTTAAATTCAGTCCCTTCATTAGAATAATTACACTTATGACAGTTTAAATGCAGGCTTTTTGTTATTTTTACCATAGCCAACTAGTGTTGACTCTTTAAACTGCAGAATTAGATTAGTCAGCACTAAATTGTTCTTGCGGTCCATTAGCACTCCAAACATCATTACCAGAAATACAGTCCATGCTTTTCCTGGCATGCCCCCTGCTGACAGTGCATTACTAAATCCATCCTGAGTTAAAAAAATAAAAAAACAAACAAAACAAAAAACAAATCCAGTAGCCATCAACAACAAAGTTTACTAAAAAAAATCTGTGAAAATCTACACATAAAAAACATTTTTGTATAGTGAATGTGTCTTTCTTTCAACTGTGTTGGAAGTGTATTTGTTGGGTTTGTGGACGGGTAGGAAACTCTACACAAGACAAATCAGCTTAAAGAATGTAGTACACATATAAAACATTGTTCTTAAGAACACAGCTGAAAAAGTAGTGAAATTAGAGGGCAAAAACATTTAAATTGTACATGTTTCCATTAGTCAGTCCACTTGAATTGTTAAATGAATCCAACATGACTAAAATACTGAGTTTCTAAAACTTTGTTGTGTTTTGTTTTTTGTACCTTTCTGACTTACTGGATCGCTGTAAACAAAACATATAGAGCAGGATAACCTAAAAATACTTGACAGTAATTACATGATACACACAGATAAAATATTGTCAAAATGCAGGTAACAAGTCATAAAAAGAACAGTTTGTTTGTTTCATGTCTCAGTTCGAGGCACTGGCTTGATCCTTCTGACCTCTGATCTCCTGTGATTCCTGCGCCATCTTTTTAAAGTGGCGTTCGGCACGCAGTTCCTCAAAGCAGAATTCGGTGGCGCCGCTCAGCAGCAGCTCTTTACAGTACATGCTCTGCTCTTGTAGCTTTCCTGATTCTGCCTCCTTCTGTTGCTGATGGTGCTCCTGTAGTCTCTTTAAGGGAGTTTCTTCTCTGCAGGGCTTAAGCGCTGATAAAACTGTGTTCACTGCTGGGTTGATCTTACATGGAGTCCTGAAGATTGAAAGGCAAGACACGCTTACTTGGAAGACATGGACCAGGCTTCAGCTGACTTTTGTTCCCATTTCTTAGTAATCTCTTAATTATTCTTTTAAACATTTGCACTTTTAAAAAAGATTAATAACATCACTTGGCAATATCTCAAAGAGTCCCACTGTCTAAACATCTGACAAAAATGTGTTTATTTAACATACAATGACATGAAACTGATATCAGCAAATTATAAAAAAAATGAGCAGTTATGACATGAAGCTTTTTATTTAATTATCAAAATTGCTAATTAAATTCTAAAATAAAAAAAAGGAATACAATTAATTTCTGTGCTATTCATCACTTTTAGGAATATGTTCCTTCTCCTTGGCATGAATCTATGTTCTCTCATGATCTATAATAAATATTCAGGTAATAAAAGCAATTAATCAAAACTGCAGATAGAAGCTATAACTCTTGTAGTCACTCACATTGTCGGAGGCTGGTCTGATTCTTCAACAAATGGCTGGAAGGTGGGTTTGGGAGGTGGTGGAGCCATAACAGTATGTCCAAATTTAGTCTTCTGGGGCATCTATGAAGAACAAAAACATAATATTAGTCTGATGCCACTAGGTTATAGTATACACATTTAAACACACCTTATGTTTTTTTTGTTTTACCTTGACATCACACCATTTTTCAGGCCTCTGCTCATTCTCCTTCGCCCTGGAAGTGGGAGGGGCCATCCAGGACTCCATTTTACGCTCCGACGGACCAGCACTTTCAGCTATACTCTCATCGAAGATCACCAACTGTCTGTTTGAAGTGTTGCCAAGGACAGGGACGCCACCTGACTGCAGGCCTCCAGAAATACCTATCCACAAATCCGCCAAATATGAAAATTAATGTTCTAATAGCCAAGCGGATAAGGAAATGTAATCACGTGACTTAGTTTTATTGCATGTGTTCTTACTTCTGATTGCAGAACCGGTTCTACTGACAGGGGCAATGGCCTTTTTCTTCCCTTTGTGTCTGAGGTCGGCCAGACAGACTCTCTCGGGTTGTTTGGGCTCATCATCGCTATTATCTTCCTCCACATTCATCATCACCTGTCGGGATACACGTGCCTGTAGTGCCCTATGAATAACAACACAGAAAACTGCAATTATAATACAACTGAATAGAAAAATATATTGATTTACAAACCTAAATTTGTCTCAAATTATCCATACTTATGAAACTGCAGGAGCTTATCATGAGGCTGAGCGCACTTCTTGAATCCCTCCTGATAGACCTGGTCTGCTTTGCGATAGTTGCCTTGATTCTCATACTCTTCAGACCAAGCAATGTAGAAAGATGCTTGTGTGACTCCTATTCCCTGCGCCTGCATATATCTGTAAATGTCCAAGGGCTCCGGGCAGTTCTCTGCCTAATGACACACAATATACACACACAGTAAATGTTATTCTTGCTACATTTATTTGTCAAAATAGCACAGTGAGTCAAAGATGAAAATGCACATACAAATTTATTCCACAGATCCACATAACGGGGATCACTGTGATATTTCTTTTCCTCTGTGAACCTGGTCACAACCCGTTCCAACAGCGTGGCTAGGTTGCTCTCCTTTCCTCCCTGAGGGAAGGTTTGCTCCGTCCACTTTATATACCTGTAAAAAACAAATCCATGTCAGGATTAAATATAAAGCCTCTGAGATTTAAAAGCAGACAATAACAATAGACATTAGTGTTTTTATAGATTTACCGATCCCAAACATCGAGTGGATCATCTCCATCATACATTCGCAGTTCAGACTCAAAGGCCCTAGAAAACAAAAAAGTATCAAAAAAACATTAACATGCAAAAGTTTTTGTGAACAAACATTTAACATTTGCCACTACCCCAAATTATGTGCAATATTTTAAAGCTCATGCATACTGTCTTTGCTGGTTGATGGCATCCTGCTGTTGACTGAGCGCTTGATGTAAGGCTGATATGGCTCTGCCCCGCCGCAGTGGCTGAATGTTTTCTTTGCTGAGCTCCCATTCAACATCTCCTCCTTCTGCCATTGTGGAAATCAAAACTATATTCTTCCTGACAGACAACAAACCCAAGCACAATAATTACTTTCAGCTCTTGATTGCATTTACACTGACACTGAATATTATTACATACATATTCCATATGTACCATAGAAACATGCCAATTATTTTTAGCTGGCTATCTCCGTCAATGTGAGGATTTTACTGCTTTCCTCTGTTCATCTAACTGCCACAGTGTTTTCCCCTAATTTCTATCATTTTATATTATTGTTATCATATTTATATACACAATTGAAGCCAGGGGTTAATAAAGTCTTCTGAATTTCGTATTGGTGATCAAAAAAATGTTTGATTAGGATTAGGTTAATTTACATCCATCAGCAACAGCATTGTAATCACTGACAGGTGAACTGGATAACAATGATTATTAGAAGTATCGGGTTACAACCACCACACCATACCATAATCTAAAACGTAATTATTGAGTGTATGAGCTAAAGAAGATAGAACAATCCTTTAAACATCTACTTTATATAAATATTATCTTATATCTTCTATCGCTGGAGGAAACCTGCGATGTTTGCAGGATCATTTCTAAGCTAACGTTAGTGAGCAGCATGACGCGCTAGCACGCTAGCTAGCTAACATCTGATTTAGCTCGATCGTTTTCGTCGTTGTTCACAATATTAGCTAAATGTACCAGTCATATATAAAATACAGCTGATGATCTACAGAATGGTATTATTGCATATCGCTTACCAGTGTTCTTCGCTTCTTCAGATAGTTAAAGTTACAAAAAGGGACCACGGTCGTTGATGAACCGTCAGTTGTGTGTTTTGAACAAGGACCGCGATGCAATTTGGAGAAAGCTGATTGGATAATCAGAAACCGGAAACAGTAAACGGACGTCATGACGCAATATCCGGAAATGTTCCTGTTTTTATTACAGCAACATTGAAAGGTTGAAAATTGGGAGATAGCTGTTAAATTATTACTATAGAGGCGGTTTTCTGTACATATTCGCCCGCAGTAAATGTAACGGCCTCATTTTAATCACCTGTCTCATGAATCTCTACTCGTATCGGTATGGATAACCGTTGTTTTTGTTGTGCATCAAAGTTCAGTCTCTTCAAGAAGGAGGTAAGGTATTGCTAGCCGATATTAGTTACACAGATATCACAGTAAACTAGGAAGGTAAACTAAAACTGTTTATATATCTATTTACATTTTAATATTTAGCTCGGCTGTAAGAACTGCGGCCGCTCTTTCTGCTCCAGCTGTTTGACTTTCAGTGCTGTGGTGCCTCGGTGTGGCAACACTCAGCAGAAAGTCTGCAAGCAGTGTCATGGTAATCTGACGAGGTAAAGGTCAAATCTCGCAATATAATACGTTTATTGATAGGCCATAAAAACCTCTGCCCTATCTTTGTTTCTGTATTTTTAGTCAGGTGTCTCAAAACAGTGCTGGAAGATGGTCTCCTCCCGAAAATTACAAAAAGTGAGTCTATGGCTAAATCTGGAAAAAAAAAAAGAAGAGACAAATTAGCAGCAAAGCTGTTCTGATGTTAGTACATGTTTCTTCCATAGACGGGTCGCTGCATTTGAGGCCAAACAGCAAGGACATCTGACACAGCCTCTTTCACATGGCAGTAGTAACAGCAAAGCAGTTCATCTACCAGCCAAAAGCCTCAGTAAAGAAGATCAGGCTATAGCTGAAAGACTTCAAAAGTTGAAGGAGGATACAACACCTAGTAAGGAAATGACATTTATAGCAGCTACCGTTTTGATTTAAGATGACAAATATAGTATATACTTTATTTCAACTGTTCTTCAGAGTCTGTCCCCTCTGAGAAAGAGCTTGAGTCTCGCCTTGCTGCTCTGAAAACTCCCAGCCGGCCGGTGCCTTCTGCACAGGAGATGGAGGATCGTCTGGCAGCCCTACGTGGTCAAGCTCCACCATCTCAAGTTCCACCACCTGTGAGCTAAGATCCTCTGTACTTGTTTGTCATGTATTGGATCTTACAGTACAGCTAATTATTTCATTTAACATTAATAGCTTACCTGTCTCTGTGCTCGTCTCTACAGGTGCACCAGCCTCCAGATAACAGGACTCAGACTGAACAAGCTAATGATCTAATAACTCAGATTACAGACGAAGTTTCCATCGATAACCAGCAATCAAACCCTGAAAGCAGTAAGATGTGTCACTGATTTCATTCATTACATTCATTACACAACATTCAGTAACCAATAAATATCCTAGTCTTATACAGTCATAATAAAGAAAATGCAGATCATGTTACTGATCTCATGATAAAGGCTCAGCTCGTTCAGCTACTGTGCAGACCTCCCAAAAAAACTTAGACCTACAGTATTATTTCCCGCAGGTCTAAATAGCCATATGAATGATCTCAACAAGGGGGAGGAGGGAACATTGGATGAAAATGTGGACGACAACCAGGATGCGGTAAAGCAACTGGATGCTGAGAAGACCCGTCTACTAGAGGAGGCCATGGAGGAGCTGAGGAATGAGCGACATTCTCAGGATCAGATTCTCCACATGGCTAAGAGACTTGCACAATTGAAGGGGCAGGACCCAGACAAAGGTAGCAAATATTTGGTATAAAGTAAATACATTTTCTTAAATGTATCTTATTATGTTATTCGCGGGTTTTATATCAGAATGTGAGAGAGCGGTCATGACAGCAGTGTGAAATTGAAAGTATGTATGAAACCTATCATTCTTGAATTTGTCATGTCACTTGTAGTTACTATGGAGGACTTCCAGCATCCTGACAGTGAGGAGGAGACTGAGGAAGAAGCTGTGAAGAGAGTGTTAAAACAGGTGTGGCAAATAAATGTAATGTAGATGGTAATGAATAATACATGTATTACTAAGTAGATATGACACCCTTAAAGATGGCGTTATGCTACCTCAGACCAGTTAAGGTGTCCACAAGAGGCTGCTGTTTTGCCAGTAAATACTTACTGCAATGTGAATTAGAATTGATGTTAAAATTATTTATTTTCTTTTTCTTTTTTTTTGATTTTGTTTTGGGTTTTTTTTTGCAGCTCTCAGAAGAAGCTGCACTAGATGAAGCCAGTGGCTACAACATACCTTTAGAACATAGTGGACCAAGGAACACAGAAAAGAAAAAATCAGCAAAGAAACTGGTACTAAACAACAAAAATACCAATTCAGCAATTTTCCACACTATTACATAGAATAGCTGTTAAACTCTTGTTGTTCTGATGTGTTTTTAAAGACCCAAGCTCGAGCACCCAAGAGTGGTACAAGAGTAGATTTTCCAGCTGCTGTTGCACATCAGTCATCAGACAGTGATGAGGATGAACTTCCTTGGTGCTGTATCTGTAACCAAGATGCCACACTGCGCTGTCACACCTGTGATGGAGATCTGTACTGCAACCGTTGCTTCAGGTAAAATACTTCTATTGCACTGAACTATAGAAAATTAGGTTTTCCCCTCTTTTAACAGAAATCTTTATTCTGATGTCCAAGAAAGATGCCTGTGATTTGGAATGCATGCCATGACCCAGATAAATTGTAGGCAGGCTGCTACCATACTGTTAAGCAGCATGAATATAAAGTATTTAGTGTGATGAATTATCAATCCACATTCCATTATCTCCCCAGGGAAGGCCATGATAAATATGACAGGATGGAGCATCGCACCACTAACTACACTGCACCAAAGAGGAAGAGGAAGACATGATAGTGAGGCAGTGCTGTAGGTGTTTGTCTTATCAGGCTGGAGTCAGTCATTACTGTTAGACTTGTGCTTTAGCCTTAAGTGACCTATTATCCAAAGCAAGCCACAACCCCCAAGTATAACCCATAACAACTTATCTTGAACATAAATCCATGTAGACCATAGGAAGAACAGCGTCTGCTTTCTGTAATGGCAAAAATGCTCTAGACGAACAAATTTAAACAAAGAACAGTAACATTTATAGGAAAACCAAGACTACATATAATTGTCACTGTAAATGCAACACAGATGTGTATAGTATGTGAAACATAGCATTTTTTCTTTGTAATGTATAAAAATAGTGGTAAGTAAATCCCACAGAGGCTGCTAGACAGTGCTGGTACTCAAAGCTCACAGAGAAGTTTTAAACTCCGTAAGAAGCTTTTTTTAAGTTCACTTGTCCTACTTCCTAAAAAGCAACAAAGGCATATCTTAGGCACACTTTGCACTTGTCACTATCTGATTATTTTTAAATTTTGACAACATGCACAGAAAGCAGTGCAGACACATCATGAGCTCATCTGAGATGTACGAGACTACTGTCAGCTCTGGCGCGAAGAACCTCAGCGAAGTCAGTATAAAAGGATTAGTGAGAGCGTTGTTTTCCTTTGGCAGGCACTACAGTCGCTCTTGTAATCTATGTTTGGCTGTGAGATTGACATGAGTACAGCCTTTCTTGTCGCTATTTGTAATTTTAGTATAATGGGAGCAAAGCGGCTAAGCGTTATGTCATTGTGTCATGTTTTTTTAGATTTATTTTTAACACTGAGGCCTTTTTCTGATTGAAGATATCATTACTTGACATGACTCAGTTTGGCAGGCCTTGTCGTAAGTGTAGTGTAGTGAGTATGGATGGCCACCATGTCAGAGAAGCAAGAGTGGAAGTTAGGGTGAACAAAGCACATTACTATAATGGAGCCCTCGGCCAAAAGACCCTCTGTGTATGACAGGGAGAAGGTCAGAGTGCAGTTTCATAAGTGTGCATTACTGTCCAGCTAACTGAAGAGAAACCACAATTACTCCCTCCCCCTGGGGCTTGCTCCATTAAGGTTTATATGGAGGCCGTTACTGTGTTTGCCTTTTATGGCCATGTCATACACACGCCACAGACAGGAAATGGATGAGGATAATGGATGCATACTTAATGGACCTTCCTGCTGCTGATTTCACCGTGTTTACTCCTCAACTTCACATGTCAACGTCTCCTTTGTTTCAGTCACTCTGTTGAAAAATTTACACAAGAAAGCAATGCCATGTGTTCTGGGAATGATATGTTAACAGCCATACTGTAGTAAAGTCATACAGTTGTCTTTGGACGTTACAGTTCTTAAAAGGCAATTAGGTGTTTTAGAGCAGTAATAAAAAAACTATTGTGGTTACAGGGTAGTTTAATTGGCACTGTAAATTAATGGATGTAATGGACATGTCAATATATATTTGTATGTGTGCAATAAACCTGATGTTGTCATCACAGGTAGTATTTTTTGATAATGCAGGAACAGCCTTGTTTTGAAAATGTTCAGTTTTATTTTGACATATAACATTGTTATCAGAACAAAAATATTTATATACATAAATAGGCAACAGAAAATGTACAGTCTTTCACAAAAAAAAAAAACAGTCCATCTGAGTAATATTCAGTACAACCTTTATCTTATGTGCAATATTATAATGTTTATGGTAGACAAAATGTTCTAGCAGTCCATAAATTAGAGTTAAGTTTTGTTTTGTTTTGTTTTTTAAATCCATTCACTACCTGACTTCTCCGGTGTTAGACTGATATTCACCCAAGATGGGCTCACAGAGCGGGAAGAGAGTCGCACCCTTATGTGAGCCGCACATACAGGCATCCAAATAGTTAACGTGTGGGAGATGGGAAGATAAGAGTCTCCACATTGTCTCAATTCTATATTTGACCTATAATTATTTCTTCAAGGGACCTGACATTTTGCGTAGACCCTTTATCCTGTAGAGCAGCCCGTTGATAAAATCCTATAGGAATGATGGAAAAAAAAAAAGTATATTTAGAAACTAGACTGAACAGCCAACCTTGGCCAATTATTATCAGTTTTATTTGATGTGTGTTCATAAAAGGGATGGATTTGTTTTTTCTTACCTCCTTTGGTTTCCCACATTCCTGCAACAACTCCTAACAAAGAACAGAGATAGGCTCATTAACAATGCTGCACATTTTATTTCCATTGCAAACATTTGATTCCAACAAGGGTTCTTGTGCTTGTTAATACTGTATATCCCCTCACACGACAAACAGTCTGTGTGTTCCCAGGTGTCAATTAGGAGCAAGGTGTTGCAGGATTGCAGTTTGGGTAACATGTAAATGACTGAATTACTGTTTTTGTACAATTTTACCTGCAGCCGGCTTCTCTGTCCCTCATCTGTCAGCTCCAGGAGCTCATCGATGTCAATCTCTAGCTCTGGTATATCTTCCTCCTGTAAAATCAAAGAGACATAAATGTTCAATGTTGTTCAAGACTTTTTTTGCGTGCCACAGAAGCTCCGGCAAACATTGTCTAATGTGAGCTTCTTGCCATCCTTTCACTCCCAGCCGTAGGACGGTACAGACCACTGAGCAGTGTTATTCACAGGGAAAGGAGGGAGTGTAAAATGTGATCACTGACAGGGATGTGATGCGACATGGCAAGGCTTTCACTGCAGCACAGTGAAACTTCTTGATTGTTAATGTGAAAACTGTGAACACGAAACACTACTTTTATCATCAGCCATTCTTCTGAGTTTATAGTTGTTTGTATCTTTATAGAAATAAAGACAAATACGTTTTTCTTCCCAAATAATTGATCACAACACTGATGTGATTAATGTACTGTGCATGTGAGCAAAGCTGAAGAGCACTGAGGCATGGAGGCAAAAAGGGCTCCGGGAGGCCATACTTGCTCCACGCCACCATCAGATTTCATGGATGGTTTGCTCTGCTGGCATTTAGTTAAGTCATTACTGAGAATGCACTGCCAATTTAAATGTTTAATGTATTATTCTCACACGAGTCATCCCACATTGTGTTTTAAACTAACATGAGATACAAACCCAAGGGCAGTATTAACCTTAATACAGTGCAAAGTGTATTTTTTTTCTGAAATATAAGCGTTAACTGAACTGTGACTGGCAGCAGATTCATTCCAACACTGGAGTGAGCAACTCTAGCAGGTAATCAATTCATATCATAAGCTCTTATCCACTTTTCAACTACATTTTCAGAGGGAATGAGTAGTGGCTGAACCCTGAACACTAAGATATCTAGAGTCAGCAAGTGTACGCTCGTATTTAACAAGTGGGGCCTATTTTTAAGTGAAATATTTTCCGGTTGGGGAGTTTTCATGGCTGGTGAGGATGGGTCTTGCACAGCTTTCTGGATGAAGAGAGAGCTAATCAATGTGGAAGTGCTGAGTGGCAGAATAGATGGGCCCACCTTCAAAGTCCCCAGTGCCCACTCTAATTGATACATGCTGCCAGTTTTGGGCCCCGTGTGATTCTGCTGATGTCTGCAGGACTCACGCAGGACTGAACTCGTGATTTTTTTTTCCTTTTGGTTGCTGCTGTACATTATTATGATGTGTGGGATTTGCTTTACCAGCTCTAATGTGTTAGTCTGTGTTTTTTTGACTTGTGTCTGGTTTTTAGTCCAAGTTCTTTTAGATTCAAAAATTTTAATCTATTCCTCTTTCATACTCACTTTGTGGAAGTGAAGCCTACTACTGTATGAGCTGTGTATAAACATTTGGTAGACAAGTCATTTATTTATACCATTCTTTAACGTCCTCTTTTAGCCCTGTGAGTGCAGGACCATGCACAGCACCACTGAATATCAATGAGAGACATTTTCACAGATCTAAGAGTATTGTGCATTCATCATAAAGAAATGCGATACGGCCGTTCCACTGCATTTTCAGTGTTTTATGTTGTACGCAGTTGCAATTTTCAGCTTGTTGAGAGACATCTTCATTGTCAGAGGAAAATAGCATTTTAATGAGGCCTGTGGGCAAAAATGTCTCAGTAGCACTTTTTTGAAGTTAAAAGCAATGGACTAAAGCTAAAGTGATTGTTGGCACTAGTACTGGAATTCATGAATATCAAAGTGGTTCTCAGAGGATTTTAGCTTCACACAGCAGGACAAATACAGTCAAGGATCATCGGATTTTGATCCGATGACCTCCAACTAGACTTTATAACTCTGAATGGGGAAAGCTGCATCATTAACAGGTGGTGATACAAAAGACTTTGCTGATTTGTTCAGGGTCGTACTATGTAAATGAAGCTTGCTGAAATGACTAATTGATATACAGTACATGGCCAACAGTCATTGATTTTAGTGAAAACTATTAAACCATAGAGCTAAACTGTATTGTGTATTTCCCAGTGTTTGGAACTATTACTTTAAAGGTTTTTGGATGAATTAGTTGTGTTATTTGTAAGTGTTAACTAATAATATTCAGAGACTATTATCTTATACAATATTACAACTAAACATCAACATGTAATATAGTATTTGCAATGACAATGTAAAGGAAACCATGCCCAGGAAGTGTAGCTGTTTAGAACAGATGCCGGTGCTGTGTCTAAACTATCAGGCCCTTCCTTTTTCCTGTGGAGGCACAAGCTGCCCACATATCAAAATGTTCATTAACTTTACAGAGTGAGGGTTAAAATGTCCAAAACAATGTGAAAAGAAGTGGGGAAAACACAGATAGGAGCGTACGCCTAATGTGCGTTGCTCATTATTTGAAAGCATGTCAAGAACAGTTTTTCACACGTTTTATTTTGCAATTTCCCGAAAGGTGTGATATTCGCAAAGAAGGTGGCCTCTCCAGACCGAGGCTTGTATGAATTAGAGATGCGGCTAAATAATTCAGGTGGTGACACAGGGGACTGATGGTAAATGCTTCCACGCGGAAGACTCCGAACCAACAGAGTTACCTTCCCCTGAGCCCATGCAAAATTCATAACACTAGTCAAAGCACATAGACAAGCAAGGACTAATTCCATACAAGTGTCTAATGCAGATATTCAGCTTCAATGTTTAGCCTTCACTTGCAAATGGCAATTATATGAAATACTATTCAACGGAGGAGCGCCTGTTTGAATTGAGCATATGACATCAGGTATTTTAATGATTGAACCAATTAAATTTCTAGTGTTAGTGCTATCTTATGTCCTCTCAGCCCATCAGTCAGTTAACTGTGGGACAAACACACGCTCCACATTAATATCTATGTTCGAACCAGAACATGAGGCATGAAATAATTACACGTTGTTTCTGGGACGAGATCAAAAGAGTTGAAAGACTCTAGCTCTGTTTCTGTTATCCTTATGGCCTGGTTTCCACTAATGAGATTTACTCCTCCCCCTTTACCATAACTATATTAAGGAAGGCTTAAGGGGTAAATGAAATAGTGTGATGAAGAAGATAGCAGAACAATATTAAACAATCCCCAGTGTAATGTTTTAACTTAAACCTTAACCCTCACTATCCACTAGATTAGCTAGATAACTGGAGATGCTAGTTGCTGATCAGTAGCTTTGCTGTACAAATAACTTTACACTCACAAACTGCAGCATCAGAATATATTATATTTACATTGCCATGTCAGGATGCTAGACAGAGAGGTAACTATAATCCATGTACAGCCAACGATCTCTGTGTGGTTTGAGAATTAAATGAGAAACACTTTGTCTGCACCTTCTCCGGCATGAAACGGAGGCAGTGTTGTCATCTGATCTGCATCATCATTAGGAAGCCCGTGCTCCTCAACAGACACCCCTTATTCTGCTGTGCCATACTGCCTCATGTGGGTGATGAGACATCTGTTGCCATGGTTTCCCCTCGGAGAATGCCAAGCAAATCAATATGGAGCCTCTGACATAATTGGATTGTATCCCACCTTACAGGAGGGGAGTTATGAGAGTAGTATTGCCGCGTGTGTGTGTGTGTGTGTGTGTGTGTGTGTGTGTGTGAGTTAGCGGGCAGATGTCTTGTTAAAATCCTCTGCACATCTTAAACAAATTACCTATACAATTAGTGTTCAACACATTGATTACATATTTCCATGTAATAAATCGTTTTGTACATAAATAGACAGGTTTTGTAGGTTGTCATTTATTCTTCTCTTGCGTCCAATCACTGTAGTCTTCTAACTATCTATATATTATCTCAGTACTGTACTTAGTTCATGCATTGTAATTGAGTGAACAGAACATAAAACTGCAGAATTTGAAGTTAATACAAATTCTAAATGTTTTTTCCTCTACTACCGTCCTTAGCTTTCAGTTTTATTGCTTTGCTGGCACATCTTTATTACTTTATCACAAGGTCATATGAATATTGTTCTTATGATCTGACTATGTTCCTCCTCAGTGTTAGACCATAATCTTAGCTATTCTACTTCACGTTGTATAAAACCATCTATATTTGCAGCCATGCTGCAGTAATGTGTTGAAAGTGATGATAACCACATCCTTTCAAATGTTTCCTAATGACTTCAATTTATCATCATATCTCTGCAAAATAATCTCTGTGGCAGAACACCACAGTGTACAGCTCACAGCTGATATTGCACATATTTCAAGTTGATGACACATTAGTGCAGCCATGAAACACCACCACCCACTCCTCTTTTAGGTCACTTTAATTTCTCATGATGGATAGCCCACCCTGGGCACCCATAAGTAGTTCAGTGCCTTCCTTGCTAACTCCCCTCACCTCCTGCTCAGGTGCACGACACGCGTCTGCGTGAGTGTGTGTGTGTGTGTGAGAGAGAGAGACAGCCAGCCATAGCCTACCTCACAGTCAAACAGCAGGTGCAGCTGCCCGTCAATCCACTCCTCTATGTCCAGCCTCTTCTGCAGGTCTTTGCGGTTGTATTTGACTGTCAGCTTTCCCAGCTTGCGGTGTGCAGGCTCCTCTGTTTTGTCCGCTGTCTGGAACATCACCCTGGACTGGGTGCTAGGCTCTGACGCCATGGCTGCCACGGCCTCAGGAGAACCGTGGAAACACAATGAAATCACACACACACACACACACACACACACAGACCCACACTCTGACACGTTTGGCTTGCACGCCGGCTCCCCTGCTCTGTCTCTACTGGATAGCTCCGCTTCTGCTTTTCCAGTGGGCTGCTGTTCCCATGCGTATCTCCTGTTATCTTGTTAAGTGCTCGTGCTCACCCTATCTATGATGCTGGGTTTGGCTCTCTGTCTGTCCTCGTCCTCTCTCTTTCCCTCTCTCTCTCTCTCTCTCTCTGCAAAGCTCACTGTCTTGTTCTCCTTTCCTCCTCCTCTTGCAACACCCACTGGCTGCACTATCAGGAGGATGGTAATGAGATATGCCTCTGTGTATGTGTGTGTGTGTGTGTGTGTGTGTGTGTTTGTGTTTGTGTGTGTGTGTGTGTGTGTGTGTGTGTGTGTGTGTGTGTGTGTGTGTGTGTGTGTGTGTGTGTGTGTGTGTGTGTGTGTGCACATGCACCTTATAGGGTGTGTGCTTGCTTTTTGCTCTCTTCTTCTGTGTTATAGCAGGTGGTAGTGCATAGGTCAATTATACCAATAAAAAAGTAGAGAAAGGGTTAGAGGGTAACTACAGCCACCAAGTTGTATTATCACTCTGACTTCAGATTTGCCAGCATGTAGTACTAACATCACACAATGTAGAAATACACACTGTATGTTTTTTCATCTTTGATCCTGTAATTTGTTGGCATACCTATGATCTCAATCACTTACATACCGACAAACCAGCTGCACTTTCTTATTCGAACAGTAAAAGGATCTCAAGCGTTTATCTCCCCACAAAGTCAAAAGCGCTCGACATGCTGAGAGCTCCTGTTCACAAACACTTCCAACAATAGCTGGGTCCCCCTGACAGGTGAGCCAGGGTTCCTCTAGTGTGATAGCTGCCCTGTCCTTTATAAGAGGCATTATCAGGTGTACGTTTAATAAACCTTGAAGTCGAATTGGCATCCTCAGTTACACACCCCTAAATAATGGATGGATTCGAGATCACTATTTATGGCTGCTAATCAAATGTCATATAAAAGTCTTGAAACTATCTTCTTTTTTTATTTATTTATTTTCCTAAAGTCAAATGTCAACGGTGGCGCAGAACTCAGGATCAAGAATTCATAGTTGTACCTCTTGAATTCTTACAGATGAGACAACGGTCCGCACAGTTTCCACAGATCCTATTACAATATCAATAATAGGGTTCAGTTTTTTGTTTTGGCAGACTACTACCATTCAGTCATAGTTGTGTGTGTTCACCCACCAATGCACCGTCTGTTACAAACACTGAATTATTGAGCGCCTCTGGCAGCTCACCTTTCTGGGCAAACAAATTCACTCATCGTGTCCTATGCTACTTGGCTCTGCATCACCAGCTTGTCTTAAAAAAGGGATGAGACCCGCGTTAGGCCTTCTCACCTCAGACCTGGCTGGGTGACTTATTGAAAAGGAAGGCAGAGGCGGTAAATGAGCTTGACTTCTACTGATTCAGCTTCACTGCACTGGAGGGTGTAGAGCACAGGGATACTATGTTAATTATTCTGAAACTCGATTATCCCCCAGCTATCTTTGGCAAGAATTATGATCCAATTCGTCCACATTTCATAATATAAGCAACCACTTCCTGCTCCTCTCAGCTGCCGGCAGGTTCACATGGCTTCATGACTCATCGCATACTGTAATTTGATGACTCAACACATGAATCATCTGAAGTATCACTACAACTAGCACGTGAAGATCGGGGTCCTATGAAGTGAAATCCTAAGTAATGTTAATGGTTGTACTATATGGAAAAGAGTATAAGCCAGAAAAAAGCATGCTTTACAGAAAAACAGGTGGGATCATACTGCCACCTTCTGGATTACAGCAGGTAAACATAGATAGAAGTGACAATATGCAATATGTATGACTGTAAGAGACAGAGGAAATTAAAGTTCATAGTTGTAGGCTACTGCTGGCTATGTCTCTGTTTTGAGAAACTTGATTTATGCAGCCTCGTCATGTTATAGAACTACTCTGTATCCTGCATTCACAATGTTACTTAAGTAAAGTTAAGTAAAAGCATAAAAGTCAAAAACAACCACAAGTACCAGAAATAAAAGTATCATTAATGCAGAATGCAGAAAGCTCATTTAATGTCAAATAGATGTGTTTTATTTGGATATAAAATATAATAATTATTAAAACATTTGCGTGGTAATCACATGAATGTGACTTAGAATTAGTCTATAATTATTCTGTATATGTTTATTATTATATGTAATTTGTATTGTTGTAGTTGAAACATTTTAAAATAGGTAGTGATTTAAATACAATTTCTTATATATCATCCTTTAATTTATTAATTTTACCATAACAGCAACTGTGATTTTAGTAATAACTTATAATACTAAAATATAATATTGTATAATTTCTTTACCCACATTGTTAGAATATGATTTATAATAAAAAGATAACCCTGACCAAAACTTTTGTTAAGGTAAACTGTATAAATAATCACAGAAAGAAAACAACAGTGGGTTATTGTTTATTTATGACGATGAAAAGCTGTAGATTCAGCTTTTAGGTGTGTGTGTGTGTGTGTGTGTGTGTGTGTGTGTGTGTGTGTGTGTGTGTGTGTTTAAGTTATGCACATGTAAGACAGAGTTAACAATGATGCTTTACGTTCACACACACACACACACACACACACACACACACACACACACACTCGGGGCCCTGTGCGTGTTTTGTTTGGGCTCTCTGTCAGCACAACCACAAAGGGTGTGGCATTTCAGGAGTGGAATTACACTTCCTGTATTTCTCAGGTGAGTCACCTGGGCCATGTCTCCGGTTTTCGTCGACATCTTCCAAGCAGGTTTTTCTTTTCTGTCAGTTTCGGATTGGTGAGGGATCCGATCAGATCAGATCAGATCAGCCCGGTGAGGCCGTGCGCCACTGTTGGGACCACTTCTGGGTGCAGATCAGGAAGTGGGGAGGGCGTCGTTTCACGTCATTTCGCTGGAAGGTGAATTGCTGAGAAGAGACACTGTTTTGCCATTTTGCGGCCTGAATGCCTCATGAAGAAGTCGACTTTTTTTTTTTTTTAAATAGCAAGTGCTTCCTGTGAATCCTCTGCGGACTTGGCTGCTGGTGACAGGTGATCCGTGGTCAATACCTGTTCTTTTTATTAGGATCGAGCTGAAAATGAAGTCCCTCCCTGGGGCACCGCTGGGAGCCTGTGCGCTCCTGTTCCTATTGTTATTCCTCGGCTCCGCCGGAGGCCAGGAGCCCAGTCAGGAGTGCGTGGCCAACTTCAAGAACGGACGGGAGGACTTTGTTCTCGATACCGATGACTCCGTGAAGGACGGGGCGACGTTCATTTCGTCGCCCAAACTCACTCGATACAAAGACTGTCTGGTCTCCTGCTGCAAGGAGCCCAGGTGCAATGTCGCCTTCATGGAGAAAGGAGATGACGAAGGCTCCGTCAAGTCCTGCTTTCTCTTCGATTGTCTGTACAAAAAGAAATACGTCTGCCGCTTCGTGAGGAAGACGGGATACATCAATTATATTCTGGACTCGGTTTATGAAGGTTATCTTGCGGTGGATGTCCCCCCAGGTAAGAGCAAAAACTCCTGCACTCTTCCTTTAAATTGTTCAAATGTGTTGCAGCTGTAGTGTCAATATCTACTGAGAACAATACTTCATTCAGTCACTGATTGACAGTGTAAATGCTGATCTTACAGTGTAAATAATGTGTTTCACCATCTTTCAGTGTTGTGTGTTATAACGCAGTTTGTTATCAGGCCACATATTTTAGAGCAGAAACCATCAGTTGTGCATGTTTATACATGTCAGCCCTAACACCCCCTCTTTCCAGGCTCAGGTTTCTGGTCTCTTCAATCTGTTCTTATCTGATATTTTTGCTTATCTGTGCTCAAGTTACCACAAAGCTTGTCTAAAGGTGATATACACTGATCCCACCTTGTCACTTCAGATGAAACCGACCGTCCTCCAGTGGCCATCGGAGGACCCGACCAAGTTGTCCAACCTCAGGACACTTTGACTCTAAACGGCATAGGGAGCAAAGATGACAAAGGGATTGTATCTTACAACTGGCAAATGATCGCTGGAAATCCTAATGCTGTTATTGACGTGAGTGTAGTTACTGATTATATGCACAGTCCTTGCTGAGAGTCGAGCTTGGGGAAAATGGGAAAAACTACTCTGACCCTGTGTGTGTGTGTGTGTGTGTGTGTGTTTAAATTTTTAACTATAATGGTATTTACTATTGGAAAAAATACTGGCTTTGATGTACAGTTTATACAGCGTTGTCCTGTCATGTCTTGTAGAAAACCAGCTTTAATGACCAGATTATTGTGTCCAATCTATCATCTGGAGTGTACAAGTTCCAGCTGACGGTCACGGATGCTGCCGGCCAGTCGGACTCGACCAAAGTTACCGTCCTGGTCCTCACTCCTGAGCAATCAGAGCGTGAGTATGAACCTGGGCTGAAACCTCAGAGGGATCATTAAACATTGATGTTTGCAGAGGATCAGTTTTATACACCTACTGTGGTATTTGAATACAGAAAAAGATATTCATCCTGTAGACCATGGCTAGCACAACATAGACATTACAAATCCACTTTTTTTTTAAAGCCGGTTTTATGTCAAAGTTATTTCCTGTAGCTTTGTTTGTTTCCCTATAAACGTAGTATCAGCCAGAGCAACCGACTGAGTATCAGTGTGAAAGATGAGTCATATTTCCACCGCATTTCTTTTAGCTTAATCAGTCACCTGCATTGTGCTTAATTATGTAAGCAGGTAAAGCTGATTTATGCCCTTTCGTCAATTTATTTCCCAAAAAGGAAACGTATAAATAGACAAGCGTGAATTTTAGAACAAGGATCCGTTTCAGAGGAACCCAGCTCATCGGTTTCCGTGGTATTGTTTTGGCATTTTTCTCAAGCATGAGCCTTGCCATGTTGGTTAGGATCAAAACCTGTCAAGGCACGCTTGGCTAATACCTGTGGACCTAATGACGAAACTTGCTGAAGATAAAGAGATAAAAAGCTCGTACAACAATCGGATTAGACCAGAATCAGGTTTTGTTGATGGCAAAACTGCTGAAGTAAGGAGCAAGATATTTCTTTGTCGTGGGAAAGTGGTTTGTCAAGTGTCCCGTCCTGTATCCAGTTTGTTTGACTTGAAACCCAGCACAGAAATCCACAGTGAAGCCTGGCACAGCAGGTTCATGTTTGGGGTTTCTTCAAAAAACGGAAGTGAATGCTGCAGTTGTTGTAGTTTTAGTAGTAGTTTTGTCTGTTCCATTGCTAGGCCACCATCTCGCGCTCTCCACCCCCGACTCAACAAAACCTGTCAGTCAGGTTTCAGTATGGGTTACACAAGAAGACTGTAGTAGTCACTGTGATCGTCCTGATTATTGATTTCAAGTTTTTCTTTTTAATACTACATACGCTTCATTTAGGTTTGTGTTGGTTTACTTGAGATTTAATGACAAGAGCAGACTTTTAAGCTTTTACTGGTTCAGTTACCCATTAACTGCTTTTGTCCTTAATGGCGTAAGGAATGTGCTTCAGTGGAATATGCACGGGCAAGGCAGTGACTCCACGCGACGGCGCTGCCACATTTACACCACAACAGCACTAGCTGGTTCCTTATGAAATTTCCTGTCAAGGCTCTTTGCTTGTAATAGCCTTTTTGTGCATGCGAACACAACATGCATCATCAACCACATGCAGATGACATGTGGTTGATATCACCTTCTCTTACCACACGGTCTGTCTGCTTCCTTTTTTGAGCAGTCTCTCTGGTTGTCAGATTGTCTCTTTCTCGAGACAACTACATGTGTAATTATATGTCTACTCAAGCAAAGAATGAGAAGTTAGGACACAACACAAAAATCCTATGAATGGTTGGTTGAAGGGGTTTGTGCATTTGAGACAACAAAAGCTTTGCATTGTTAAATGTCTTCTGAGACCATTCACAAGTGTGGTGACACCTTGGTGTTGCAGTATTTCTCACAGCAGCGATTAACTCTGTAAATCAGACTTCATTTAAAGAGGAAATGGCATTTTTTGTTGTGATTTGTTAAACAAAATGCAGACAGAGATTATTAAAATGTACCTCCATTATTTCTATTGGATTTCATTAAGGAACTACAAAAATAAGTGTTGTCAATTGGAAACATTCCCTTATTTTGTGTCTCACCAGACCACTGTATGGCTCCAAAGAAGGTTGGGCCATGTCGCGGCTCCTTCCCTCGATGGCATTACAATGGCGCCTCAGAGAAGTGTGAGAAGTTCACATTTGGGGGCTGTAGAGAGAATCTCAACAACTATCTCTCCCAGGATGAGTGCACCAAAGCCTGCTCTGGCACAGGTATCCATGCTCCGCTCATACACATATATAGTTTAATATCTTTTAGTCTCATTCTCTACCATTCAGCTAAACTCTGTCCAAAACTATCAAAAGCTGGTGAACATCTGTTTGGGAAATGTCAACAATGTCAAGTATTAGTTTTGTTGTCCCTTTTGTCTTTCAGAAAAAAGAGGTTCTGGTAGAGGCATTTCAATTCCCCCAGCTCCAGGTAGGTGATTTCTGGTATCTGTCTAAACAATAATGACTTTTTTAAACAAGTCAAAAGTGAGAGTCCATGCTGCCTACATTTAAAAAAAGCCACACCATAGAACAAATGGGCATGTCTCAATTCAATTCAATTACAAATATCTTTTCAAATACCTGTGATGTTGTTGGTCAGGTGTGCTTACTAAGATCTGTAGTAGTTAAAAAGAAATCTGCCCAAGAATGAACCGATACAGTAGAATTGCAGATAGTATATAATCTTGAATTTAAATTCGCTACAGGCTCAGTTGAGTCAAAGGGAGGTGATAATTCTTTTTAGTGACTCTTCTCACATTGTGTCCTCATTGTCATTTGACACAGTGTTAAATACAGCAATAGTTAAGGTGAACAGCAAGTGACAGTTTGCTCTGTGTTTGTCTGCAGCAGGAGAAAAGTGTGATGCCCCATGTGCCCCATGGCAGTTCAGTTGTGCAAATGGTTGCTGCTTGGATCCAGGCCTGGAGTGTGATGGAACTGCACAATGTAGTGACGGTTCTGATGAGCAGAAGTGCGAGGACTGTGAGCAGTGACTATACAAACTACATAAAACACATACATACGTGTTGTGTGATGTTTTCTTGCAAGAGGTCCTGACTTGAATTGTCCTGTGTCCCATTATCTGCCTGTTAGTGAACAAGGACTTTGAGATTCTGATAAATATGCCAGTGGATGAACAGAAAGGTGATTTGCACTTTTATTTATTTATGATATATTATTTATATATCATAAGTTTGTAGATTTGTACCTTATAAACCATCACTCTTGCATTTATTTCAACTGCTTACATTCTCAACCTATCTGTTCACAGTGCGCTGCACGCAGCCTCCCGACACAGGAACCTGCAGGGACAGTCAGACTAAGTGGTACTACAGACCTAGAACACAAGAGTGCTTCCGCTTCAACTATGGTGGCTGCTCAGGAAATGATAACAGATTTGATACTCAGGAGTCCTGTATGAGAGTTTGCCATGGGGTGACAGGTGGGTTGTTTTTAATGTTTACCAGATATGAATTCAATATTCAAATGTCCTTCAGCCTATGACAATATGATTCAGCCTAATGTATCATATGAGAAAGAAAATGTTCAGGAGCAATTTAAAAATATGTATTTTTATATTATCAATGGATAAGATGACTACATGTTTAAAGGTAGGTTTTCTATTTGCTTTATATGTTTCTAACTTGGGGAATATGTTGTTGTTGTTTTTTTTAATGAATGGTATTAAATGTTCCTTTGCCTTTGGACCTCTGACAAACCCATTGTATGCAACCAGCCCAGCAGGAACCATTGACAGATAGAAAAGGTTACAGTTCAACATTTAGCAGCCATAGTGCCAGACATTTCCCTCAGGATTTGGTGGAGACCAAAATGGAGCTAGTAACAGAGTGGATGAACTTCAATGTGTCAGGCTGACACATACAGAGGTTACCAGTGTTGCTGCAGGACGTCTGGATGTGAAAAAATGCAGTTGTTTGCCAAAAGTTTTTTAATATTGTTCCTGTTGTCCTGAAGTTGTCCTTGCAGGTTTCATTGCCCTTCATAGCTGAATGCAGCTAAACAAGCTTGTTGATATACACGTAGTCGTGTTTCACAAAATGTTTCTCTACATTTCAGGTGAAGATGAGTTTGTAAAGCAAGGACAAATTGATCGCAGTGTGTCTGAGAGCCAGACAGGTATCTACCCCTTCATTTAATATTCTCTTTGACTTCCAACAAGTTTTTGCTTTTCTGTTGTCACAACATCATTCTCTACCATTTTTTAAAATGTATTATTTCTTTAACAGGTATAATAGCAATAGCTGCCCTCTTGGCTGTAGCTATCGCCATTCTACTAGGTATCCTGGCGTACTGCTTCTTGAAGGGAAAGAAGTCGTCATCACAACACCACAGCGTGCCAGCCAGCAACGCTCAGTTCACCTCACTAGAGGACAGAGAGCGTCTGGTGTACAACAGCACCACTAAACCCATCTGACCTCAGAGCCCTCACCTTTGACACCTGTCCTGATGGTGAATGACACAGGTTGCTGGAGCTGAGCCATCTACTGAGCAACGTTGTCTGGAAGAAGTAACATTCATCAACTTGCATTTGGATCCTGGAGGGGGACCTGTTTTTATTTAGTCAGTGTCATTAAGGGTGACATAAGCAGTAGGCAGAATGTCTTCATTGATGAAATGTGATGTTTAATTATTTGACTTTTAGGCTTGTGTTTAATGCAGCAGCTTGGCTAAATGAGTTGTTGGACAACTGTTTGTATTCAGGTTAAAAGGTGAGCATTAGCGTGGAGGTAGATTACCACTGGATATTATAAACATGGTTCTCATCTCACTGGTTAAATGTATATATGTCTTTTTTGTCTTTGTTTCCCTTATATGATCTGATAGTAGTCAGTGACTAATCAAAATACAATAAACAACTTTAAAGGCCATAAACCGTCAGTAGATCTGAGCTAATCGGTTACTTCAAACTATTACTGTTCAAAGTAATAGTCTAAATTATTTAGCATTTTCTCAAAACTGATCTCCTTTGTGGCTATAAAATATCACTCGGTGATCTACTAACGCTCCCTTCCTGAAGCCCTACCACGTCTTTTATCTTGTTGTCACCATTGTTACATAGTCTGTCGGATCACTCATACACTGGTCGTCCACAACATTAAATCCATGCAGTGGTTTTATTAGTGTACTGGGCAGGGATCAAGGAAAAACAAATACTAGCCATGTTGAACCATGAAGCACAGTGCATTACACATTGCTGTGTCACCACAGACCTGTTCACCACAGCTTCTCAACCACGGCATGGCATAAATGTTGTGGCCGACAGGTGTACATGCATAATGTTGTACATAATCATAATATTTTGCGGTATGTTTAGCTTGAAGGTATTTTGTCACTGATTTTTCCACAGTTTTTTAGAACAAGCATAAAGAATAGATTAGATGATACTGACATCTTATAGTCAATGTATTAATAATGTCTAATGTTTTAAATATTTCAAATATTTGTACATATTAACTCATATAGGTTTCTGTAAAATTATCAGTATCATGTTTATACTAAATAAAAAAAAAACAAAAAATTTTAATGTTTGAAATGTTTTATTTTAGGATATTTTTCTTCAGTGTGATGAACTACTTAACAGTTTACTTTCTATACTTTCTGTGTTGTATTATAAGAGATACAATTTGATTTGCTGCTACGATTATACTTACTGGATTTACTATCCAGTAAGTAGTATAGTAGTACTTTCTCAAGTGTTATAATTATTCATTATATTTATGCTCTTATGTTGAAACAGAGAGTAGTTGTATTTGTCTCCCTGATACTTGTGGTTACTAAGAAAATAGATCCTCTTGTTTCAATTTCCACCTCGAACAGCCTAGTGTTGATAACCCTGTCTGTAATTTATGTATTTTCTCTATTTTGAGCTCTTGTTTCACTTTATCAAGGAAACTACACAGACTCTTTGGACATAGGCTAACAATAGCTGGTTAATAATGTACCTTGCATGAGAAAAATCTTAATGTCTTTCTGTTGAACATGCATAGATAACCACATGCGGTTTATTCTAGCTAGTTTATTATACTTTCACATCCTCCCACCCAGCTTCCGCTTCAACTATGGGGACTGCTCTGCAAATGATATGATGACAATGCCTTCTTCTCTAAGCTCTTTGACCAAGGCCATAGATTGTAACACTAAATGTCATTTTACCCAAGTATCTACTTACACTGAAGAACAAAATTAGAAAACAACCTAGAATTTCCTAAACAACAAGGTCCTACTTGAAATGATCTAAACAGGAGTAAAACAGCAGTAGTTACATATATTCAGAAGCACAGTAAAAAAAAAAACATTTTAATTAGTGATCACTTTGAGGTTCCTCCCAGTTATTAGTGTTAATTTAGAACCTAGTGCTAATTTCCTAAATTGTCTGACAAACCGTTTTTAAGTGGCAGCAAAACTTTCCAGTTTTCACAGATTTTGCAAGATGGTGAGCTGTTTTAAAGTGACCGGACCTGTCCAGCAGCAGGTTGTAGAGATGAGGGCCAAAGAAACTCTTACAAATCCCTCCAAGAAGACTTTCATCCAGGAAAGAGGAATGCAAGAGAGGACAGGATGATAAGGAGAATGTCACTGGGCAATTGGTTCAACACTGCCACTAGAATTGTTCTCCAGTTCAGTGCTGAGCAGGGTAAGATCTGTCTCGTCATACAGTATCTTGATATTTAAGAGAATTTAGACTGAAAGTCCACTCTGCAGCAACCAAACCTTTCCTTATCAGAGAGAACCAAAAAGCTGGACTGAGAGGAGAACTGGTCCAAAGTTCACTGTAGTGAGGAAAGCAAGATTAATTTATTTGGGTCTGATGAAAAAACATTATGTTTTGTCGTCAAACTGGGAAAAGACTGAACTGAAATTGTGTAAAGACGTCAGTGAAAGGTGGAAGAGGAAGTGTGATGGTTTGGGGTATGATTTCTGCAGCAGGAGTTGGGCCTCTTATACAGCCACATGATTGAGTGAATGCAAATGTTTGTCAAAACCTTCTTTGACAACATGCAGTTCCTTCCCTGCATTCGTCACCCAATCAGTCAACACGTTTCATGCAGAAAGCAGCTGCTTGAACCTGAAAACAGTGAAATAAAGGAAATAACCAGCCCAAGGTCCTGATCCAACTCAATAGAAAATCCTAGGTGACAATGTTATGGCCAAGAACCCACTACACTATGTGACTTAAATGTAATTATACAATGTCGCATTAATTTAGCTCTTTACTGTTGACTGTCTTTCTACGAAATGTAACTTGTAGAGATGACTGAAAATACATTTCCTCTTAAAATGAATGCTGTGGCTGTAAACCTCTGACGTGCAGCGGGTTTTGCTCGCATGTCTACTGAAATTTAAATGTAGACAGAGCTAGACCACGTTTTTTTGTTTGTTTTTTGTTTAACCACAAGTTCACACAGTTTCATCTGTAACCAATTCAAAACCTTAAATCAAACCTCAACTGTGTTTCCTGAAATATTGTATGATTTTGCTTTAACAACACTACAGGCCCACACCACGTTTATCTCAATTTTTGTTTTTGACAATGCAATATAGATTCATGTAAATGTTCGTATAGAAAATGTCATCTAAATAAGGCTCCGCTGTCACACCTCCTGGGATTTTAATTTCATGTACATGTACACACACTAACGTTTCCTTCTTTAACCAGCAGGTGGCGCCCTGAGCTCATTAGAAGTTCGTCTGCAACATCTGCAGCCAGTTCAGACTACAAAAACTTAAAAGAACTCAACATATGATGTTATATATGTCTTATTTTAAAATAGTTTGCATAATGTCTTGCTTTGCAACAGTCAGATAACAAACTTGCACATAACACTGAAGTGAGTTGCAGTCTTTCATGCCACAGAATGACAATTAAAGCCAAAGTTTCACATTATTTGATCACAGTCGAACCAGCAGCTTATATTGCATGTGTGTGTGTGTGTGTGGGGGGGGGGGGGCAATATGCAAGAGGTGGGCAGATTGGGAATCGTTCAAAGCAAAAGCGCCCCCCATTTAATCAGCCACACATAAATTAGCACCCACCCTAAAGATTCACTGAAGCCAGGCTTTGTGAGACCCCCATCCTCCTGACCCGACCCTCATAAATGTAATTGGCAGGGTTACAATTAGTTATGTCCTTTCACAAGCCTGTCACTGATGTGCACTGCATGGGCTGCATTTTCCATGGACATAAGTAAAGATCGTTTTACAGAAGAAATATACAATAAACATTAGGTTCGTCTCCTGCCATTTTATCTTTACTCATACCAAAATACACGAAACTATGCGCACCAGATGTTAAAATGTGTAAACACCAAAGCTAAAAGCCAAATAGTCACTGGTCTGTCAAAAACAGGCGGGCGGTTCTTTGTCGCATTCAACGGCTCCTCGTAAATTAGACAATCTGAAAACGTTGAAAATGTTTCTGTGACATACAGAAATATCCCATGATTGAGATGCATTGGACATTTTAATACCGACTTCAATGTGTATTTGTTACCAGCGCTTTGGTGCACCTGCTCGTTTTCATCGTGTATTTTCATTTGCAAAAATGACATGTTACGTATTTCTTATTATGTAGCACTGTTGCTCTGTGTCCGACAGGCCGTGAAAGCAGCATGCGCTCCACTCACTGAGAGCAGTGTTTGCTTGTTGGACACAGTACGAGCTGAGGAGCAGATCTGGCCGGGATGTGCGTGTCTGTGCGGCTCTAATCATGTGAAAAGTAGAAACCGACGGACCAAGCTCAACATTTGCATCTAAGAAAACACAGAGGAAGGTTTTTGCTGAGGACAAGAGTCGCTGGAGGAAAACGCATTGGGCCAAATCGGTACGTGGACTGTTGACAACTTTACCAAATCTTAACTAACTTATCACAACTTTAATCAAAGTCGGAAGGATTTCACTCTTATGGTTATTCTGTCGATATAAAGTGTGTTTTTGTGGACTGGTAATCAACACTGGGCATTTGATTTTATCTTTTTTTTTTTTTTTAATCTTTTTTTATCGTCTGTGAAATCCCTAAGGAATAAAAATGTACCTGCCTACAATTGCTTCATTGAAACAAAACAAACTAATCAAATGGTCACTGGCTGTCAGAGTTGCGAAACATCTGCATGCCTGTATGTTTGGCAGGATTTCATCCAGAGGATCTGCTTTGGAGTTATGTTGTGTTGGAAAACACTTGATTTCCTCCGCATTAAGGCTTTTCGATGCGTTTTTCCCTGTGATTTCACAGCCTCCGAGCTGCGATCAGTGGTGGGGGCAGAAGTTTCAGTCAGATAAGTCATGTTTGTCTTTGTCACGAAAAAGGCCTCAGTTGACTGAACTTTGATCAGCTGTCTGTGGATGTAGCTTCTTTTTTAGGGAGTGAGACATGTCCACATTGGCACTGATGTCAGACATAACCTGTGATTAAAACTGACATCCATGCTGCAGTTGAATCATCTGCCACTTCCTCTTTCCCTGCATCCCATTCCCCCCTATGGTGCTCATTCTTGGCCCTAGAAAACCTAATTGTTTTTTCTAATGGGCACCCCATTGAGACAGAGTAAGGCTTTAAATGCAGCCTGCTCAAAGGTCGGTGTCTTTCACCAACAGCTGTTAGAAAAGAAAGGGACAAAATCAATCAGTTACCAGTGAAAAGTTCTATTTTCTTCTCCTTTGACCTCACTTGACCTGTCGGACAATAAAGTCTCAGCTTCATTTCAGATTAATGTTGCCTCAGTGCGATGAACAGCGCTCTCTTCCAGGTGGTCCAGACAGGAAACTGCCCAAGTGTGTCTTGGATCGCAGAGTTGGCAGCTGATTCCTCCTTCCCAAGTCTTGGTATGCTGCAGCTGTGATAAAATCACCAGAGCTGCAGAATGCAAGGGTGGTTTCCGCTATGGAGAACTTCCATAACCTGCATCTGAGCTTTTTGGAAGTGACCTCTTGTTTTTAGTGGTTTGGTACTTAGTCAGCACTGCTGGATGGACATGGATAACTATTCCAGTTCTGTAAGTTTTGCAAGCTACACAGTGTTTATTAAAGGTTGACTTTAAATGAGACCTTACAGCATTGTGTGTTTGCTTGGATGTGGAGAGTGTGTGCCATAAGTGAATTAGCATTCCAGACACCCAAACGAGGTCAGAGTTTCTGTTTTTGTTGTTGGCATGATGCTGACAAGCCCCTACAAATGGACGAGGGAGCCGTCTGCCTGCAGATGTAGTGTAATGCCCCTTTAAATGGGCACACTCCAATTCTATTTCAAGACTTGCAGCCCTTTGCTTTTCCTTTAAAACACAGTGGGACATTATGGAGGACTACTCACACTTTGGTTGTTTACCATTTATAAAGTTAAAGAATTGGAAATCTTCACTAGTCATTTCCCAGATAAGATGGTACATTCCAACTTCACGTGCCAGGTATGCATTGTGTGGTTATAGATCATTGGCTAGGAGGTGAAAATAGCTATTTCTCTGTTTTCAGCACAGCAGGGAATGATTATTCTCCCATTAAGGGCTATTTTGGCCATGGTATACATGCACCATATGGGCAAAACTCCTCACAGTGCCCTGTGGGTGTTCATTGGGATGGCTAAGTTACAGCCACATCTAAGCAACATGCTCAAAAATGCAGTGAACTAAAATAAGAATCTCACGGGTTAGGGCACCGCCTTTGTAAGAGCTGCAGATTTGATTGAGGTGAAGAGAGACTGTCGGGATTTATTGTTTTCCTGAGTGAATGAAAAGCTGTTAGTCTCTTAAGGTCTCTGTGTTCAGGGACAATCTGCAGGAGTAATGTGGGAAAGAGGGCACCAACAGAAAGGCTGTTTGTCAGGGGGTATTTTCTGCTGGGGGTTGACAGGGTAAGAGGGTAAGAGAGGGGTCATACAAAATAAACATAAATAAAATTCACCAATGCTGGAATGATACTCCTTCCGCATTTAGATTTTAGGACCCTGGACCCCTTCGCTTGCCAATGCAAGGTTGGATTTTTCTTTTTCGCAACATAAACATCTGTTCTGACCCACGCCGCTTTGTTTGACTAGAGACATCCCAGGGATCATATATCATACTTCCAGATTCCGGTGGGCTTTGTTGGGAAATTTGGTAAATGCAACTTGATGTGGTAGGTCTCCGACTATGAGAGAGAAGTTAATTGTTTCACTAAAGGCTGTTCAAGCTCCCTTTTTGGATTCAGATGTTGAATCCAACCTATATGTCAGCGGTTGTGTACATAAATCATTTGGCAGCAGGACAGCAGGTTGATGGGTGTTTTCTTTGGAGAGTCCACACCCAAGAGTATAAAAGTAAATAGGGTTCATTAATTGGCTGCATCCTTGGTATTTTTGGCCAAGGATGATGTGCAAAACTGACTTCTTTTTGCCCTCTAATCCCCCTGAAGAGAGATACAGTGCCACTTCTGCCAGATTGCAGAAGTCTTGTTTTCCTCCTGTTTCCTCTGCAGACATGCTGGTTTCACTTCTCCTGTAACCTTGATGGGCCGTCAATGGTGAAAAATGCTCCCAGATAGTCATCAACACCTCAGGGTGATTTTCCTTTAAATTGCCACAACTAAGGTCTTTGTTCAAGGTGTATGGTTGTCGTTGCACATGTCTTCAGAGTGAGTCTCTTCACACATTTGTAGTGATGACTCAGTGTAAATTTGCTCTGTCCTTGCATGATAGCTGAATCTTAGCCAGCATCTGTCCTCGTTAATCATCTGTTTGTTGTGTTTTAAAAAGAGCAATTCAGACTTTGACTGCCTGGATCAGAGTAAAGCCTGGTGATTAGAGCAACAAGGAAGTTTATCAGCCCATCTGAAGAAGTGATCCATTTCAGGTCTTTCTTTTAATAACCATCAGATTGGCTCTTGTTGCATCTGTCTTCAATTATGGGGCAAGTTGCAGATTCCCATGCGGGAGGTTCATGCTGCGGGTAATGCAGTCATCAGCTGTGGGAACCAAATGCTCTCCATTTGTGTAAAATGGCAACTTGTTCAAGCACAGGTGGCCAGCATGGCATGAATGTTAGCCTGTTTGTAATGTTTTCTTTAGGATTTGAAATTTGGCTGTGCCCCCTCCCTAGGAAAACAAAGATTTGGAATTGGCATGTGATTGATTGTTCAATTCTAGCTGTCTTAAGATTGTGGGATACAGTGTTTTGTCATGTCCTGTTGGACAATTTCAAACGCTTCACTTTCTCCACCCAGAGAAATCCTTTGATATAACGTTAGAAAAACACTTTAATACCCAGACATACCCAGCATATCCAGGTTTTAGCTCATTATTTCTAGTCTAGCCTCTCATTGAGCAAAGACAGATTAGCATAGTTTCAGTCTGGTCATTAAGCAGGGTTAGCTCAGAGGTCATAGTAGCTGGCATTATCAGAGGGTTTTATTAGTTCGCTCTTCACTGAGACAAATTCAAAGCCTGACCCTCAACATGAATACTGCTCCTGTAGGTCACACAAACTTACCAGCCACTTGAAAATCAATTGGCCAAGCTAGGTCAAAGGCTGTTTGAAGAAGCTCCATTCTTGAAGAGTGCTGAATTGACTGAGAGAGAAAACAGGCGTGGCTTCAAACATTTTTCATCTTTTTTGCTTTTAAATGTCCTGCAAATTCGTTTGTCATTTTCTTGTTGCACTTCCCCTAAGATGAACAGGAGTAGTTTCTCGTCGTTGAACGAGCTTTACTTGGCTGAAGCTGCAGGGACTCTACAGTGAAGCAGTGATCTCAATGTGCAACTCTAGCTCTGTGACTTTTCTGCCTGCATTCCTGCACATCTTAATTGGCGAACCTCCCGGCAGTGAACTTGGTTTTGTCTCGGCTGGCCTGGCTGTCAGCTCGGCACAGTGGCCAGCAAAAGCACAATGCCCATCCTAATCCCCGAAGAATTCCTGCTCCTCTGATCTAGCTGCCCCAAGAATGTGATGTTTTAAACGCCAGAGGCTTACCAGGAATCGCAGGGAGACAAGTTCTCATGCACAGTCTTCCATGTTAAATTTCCTGTAAGGAGCCAGCGGGGCAGTGATTTAAGGAACTGGCAGCACGGTGGCTCTGAGGGGACACACCTCATTATTAACAGCACTGCAGCCTGGCATGAGGGATTAGAAAAATACATGCCCACGAGGGTGAACCAGTAATCTCACCGGATGATTACGCTGATAATGAAAGACTTATTTTGATGTGGCATGGATTTATTTGTAGACACATTTATGCACAAAAGACATTTTTTATATCAAACTTAATTGTTCTCTTGTTTAATTCTTTATTGCACATTTACGTAAATAACCTTTCATCAGTTAAACATGCATAATTTATATGGCTCAGATCTGAAATCCTTTAACATTTACTTTGAAGCAGCTAAATCTCTTGTGTGTGTGTCTCTTGTTGCTAGACTGTTTTAACCCTCTTTTGCCCTTACCTACTTATTAGCATGAGCACAAATCATTCATAACCACATCTACTGCAGCTTCACTATACATTACTAAGTGGCTGGGATAAGCCAACACAGGTCTTTGTGTAAGACCTGATTAGGCTATTGCTAGTTTGCCTTTGGGCCTTCAGGCAAAGCCAAAAGGGAAAACAGAGTTACTGTATTACAGAATTATATAATGCAGGAAATAAACTAAAGGTGTTTTTATTAGGAAATTGCCAACAACAATGATAAACATTGTCTTCCTATATGTACAGTGGCAAAAAAAAGTATGTAAACCTTTAGTTAATATTAACTGGTTGACTGGCCGCCCACTTCTAGTAGCCACAATCCCAAAGTGTCTTCGTTTGTAGATTGTTTGCTTAACTGTAGACTGGTGAATTTCTGAAGTCTTTGACATCACTTTGTATCATTCCCACCTTTATGTAAATCACCAATTCTTTTTGCCCGTCAAAGTGGCTTTAGTCCACACCTCCAAACACATTTACTTAACAACACAATTATATGTTTTTGAGGTAATTACTCATCCAAGTAGCTTCTTCAGTCTGAAGATAGTTGGTTAGAGGCCGCAAATTTATGCTCCAAGGCTGGTTTCACTCCACCCCTTGCCCTGAATAGGCTCGTTAGGTGAAACAAAGGATGGGGGGGATGTGAAGGATGTAATGATCACACCTCAGCCCACCCCCTCGTAACACCTAAATGGGTCGTTAAGTGTGTCCAACCTGGTGCAGGTGTGAACTGTTTCTGGCCTTTTTGGGGATAGATGAAAGGGCAGCATGATAAATAGAAGACAGGTTGTGTCTAAGTCCTCCACCTCTGTTGAGAGAGGGAGTGTTGATTTGCACATGCACGGCTTCCCTCACCCCTCTCTCAAACCACTTGTCCTCTTTGTCCAATATTTTAACGTCACAGTCCTCAAATGAGTGTCCTTTATCCTTAAGATGAAGGTACACAGCTGATTCAGGACCTGAGGTGTTACTCCTCCTGTGCTGTGCCATCCTCCTGTGTAGCGGCTGTTTGGTTTCTCCAATGTACAGTTCAGGGCATTCCTCACTGCATTGGACCGCATACACTATATTGCTCATCTTGTGTTTTGGAGTCCGATCTTTGGGATGTACAAGTTTCTGTCTGAGTGTGTTAGTGGGTTTGAAATAGACAGGGATGTTGTGTTTTCTGAAAATCCTCTTCAGCTTATCTGAAACCCCAGCCATGTAAGGTATGACCAGGTTTTTGCGTAGGACCTGAGACTCCGACTGTTCCCTTGTTCTTTTCCTGGAACAGGTTCCTGCTTTGTTAAAGGCCCACTTGGGATATCCACAAGTCCTGAGCGCTGTCTTCAGATGCCTGTCTTCTTTCTTTTGGGCTTCTATGGAGGTGGGGATGTTTTGCGCTCTGTGGTTCAAAGTCCTGATGACTCCTATTTTGTGTTGTAGTGGATGATGTGAGTCGAACAACAGGTACTGGTCCGTGTGGGTGGGTTTTCTGTAAACCTCTATTTCCAGTCTTCTGCCTGCCCCAATGATGACCGCGCAGTCCAGGAAGGCCAAACGGTTATCTTTGGTGTCCTCTCTAGTGAAACTGATGTTGGTGTCCACTGAGTTTATGTGGTCTGTGAAAGACTGTAACTCCTGGGTTTTGATCTTCACCCAGGTGTCATCCACATATCTGAACCAGTGGGTCGGTGTCGTCCCTGGGAAGGAGTTGAGAGCTTTCTTCTCCACCTCTTCCATGTATAGGTTTGCTACAATGGGTGACACTGGGGAACCCATGGCACAGCCGTGTCTCTGTTTGTAGAAGTCCCCTCTGTACGTGAAGTACGTGGTGTTGAGACACAGGTCCAGGAGCAAACAGATCTGGTCGGGGCCGAGGTTGGTTCTGGTGCTGAGGGAGCTGTCTTCTTCCAGTCTTCTCTTCACCGATGTCAATGCGTCCGTAGTGGGGATGCTGGTGAAGAGAGACGTAACATCAAAGGATACCATGGTTTCATCCGTATCCAGTTCCAGGTCCCTGACCTTTGCCGTAAAGTCCTCTGAGTTGTGGATGTGGTGGTCCGTGTGTCCAACTAGTGGGGCCAATACTGTGGCCACAGTATTGGCCCCACTAGTTGGACACACGGACCACACACGGACCACCACATCCACAACTCAGAGGACTTTACGGCAAAGGTCAGGGACCTGGAACTGGATACGGATGAAACCATGGTATCCTTTGATGTTACGTCTCTCTTCACCAGCATCCCCACTACGGACGCATTGACATCGGTGAAGAGAAGACTGGAAGAAGACAGCTCCCTCAGCACCAGAACCAACCTCGGCCCCGACCAGATCTGTTTGCTCCTGGACCTGTGTCTCAACACCACGTACTTCACGTACAGAGGGGACTTCTACAAACAGAGACACGGCTGTGCCATGGGTTCCCCAGTGTCACCCATTGTAGCAAACCTATACATGGAAGAGGTGGAGAAGAAAGCTCTCAACTCCTTCCCAGGGACGACACCGACCCACTGGTTCAGATATGTGGATGACACCTGGGTGAAGATCAAAACCCAGGAGTTACAGTCTTTCACAGACCACATAAACTCAGTGGACACCAACATCAGTTTCACTAGAGAGGACACCAAAGATAACCGTTTGGCCTTCCTGGACTGCGCGGTCATCATTGGGGCAGGCAGAAGACTGGAAATAGAGGTTTACAGAAAACCCACCCACACGGACCAGTACCTGTTGTTCGACTCACATCATCCACTACAACACAAAATAGGAGTCATCAGGACTTTGAACCACAGAGCGCAAAACATCCCCACCTCCATAGAAGCCCAAAAGAAAGAAGACAGGCATCTGAAGACAGCGCTCAAGACTTGTGGATATCCCAAGTGGGCCTTTAACAAAGCAGGAACCTGTTCCAGGAAAAGAACAAGGGAACAGTCGGAGTCTCAGGTCCTACGCAAAAACCTGGTCATACCTTACATGGCTGGGGTTTCAGATAAGCTGAAGAGGATTTTCAGAAAACACAACATCCCTGTCTATTTCAAACCCACTAACACACTCAGACAGAAACTTGTACATCCCAAAGATCGGACTCCAAAACACAAGATGAGCAATATAGTGTATGCGGTCCAATGCAGTGAGGAATGCCCTGAACTGTACATTGGAGAAACCAAACAGCCGCTACACAGGAGGATGGCACAGCACAGGAGGAGTAACACCTCAGGTCCTGAATCAGCTGTGTACCTTCATCTTAAGGATAAAGGACACTCATTTGAGGACTGTGACGTTAAAAAAAATATTGGACAAAGAGGACAAGTGGTTTGAGAGAGGGGTGAGGGAAGCCGTGCATGTGCAAATCAACACTCCCTCTCTCAACAGAGGTGGAGGACTTAGACACAACCTGTCTTCTATTTATCATGCTGCCCTTTCATCTATCCCCAAAAAGGCCAGAAACAGTTCACACCTGCACCAGGTTGGACACACTTAACGACCCATTTAGGTGTTACGAGGGGGTGGGCTGAGGTGTGATCATTACATCCTTCACATCCCCCCCATCCTTTGTTTCACCTAACGAGCCTATTCAGGGCAAGGGGTGGAGTGAAACCAGCCTTGGAGCATAAATTTGCGGCCTCTAACCAACTATCTTCAGACTGAAGAAGCTACTTGGATGAGTAGCGAAACGTTTCACCTAACTAAAGGAAGTCCAGTTGCCATGACTAAACTTCCAGATAATTAAGTTTAATGGTTCACATACTTTTTCCGCTGGCACTAGGAGGTTTTTATGGTCGTTCTCAAAGACATGAAAGATCAGATGCTTTTTCTTGCTACTATAAGTCTTTACAGTGCCTAGGTTCTGTTTGATTCTTAATGTTTTCTTTTGTCAGCTCCAGAGGCCTGAGTGCCATGCCAGAGGGGTCCCATTCTGCTCTCCATCAGGGCCCAATGGGGGAAGGTAAGATCAGTGCAATATAAATTGGTATGACCCATGTTCTGGTAAATGCTGCCTATAAATTGACCAGACTGGCCAGATGGAGATTTAATAAATCAGTTCATTTCTTCTTATTAAATCTGGTTATTCAGGATGGTGTACTAACATAACACAGAAGTACGGCAGAGGTGAATGGAAAAATGCTGGAAAAAGACGACTAAGGGAAATGTCGAGTCTTTGAAAGGCAGAGCTGAGGGAGCAATGAGCTCTCCTCCTACAGTCCTGGCTGGCAGAGAGGCTCTTTGTGTGGCTGTGGAACTTGGCCAATGGCCCTCATACAGCTACAACCACAAACACTTGCCCATCAAACCAGAATTTGTCAGCATGCTTATCACATGCTTTAGTCTAGCCAGTGGTGCTGGCTTTTTCTTCTGAGGCCACTCTCATTACATATTATTTTAACATTTATTATCTTCAGTTGAAGCTACGGCATTGACACAGGGTCTCTTTGTATCTGTTTGCCTGCTCTGTCCCCCAACCGCCCCCATGCCTCCACTCCTCTCTAGTGAACACATTTGGAGCTGGTCTTCCACTTGGCTGAAGAATACCAATGTGTCAATGGTTCCCTTTTTCCTTTACGCCTGTCCCTTTGCTTTAGTTTTGGCCAGAAAAGGCTTTTGGCTCCGGGAGACGTGTTCCACCCTCATGAAAATTTGTGTCTCTATTTCCTCCAAAAGCCATTCTGCACCTACTATGCTTTTTCACAGCTCATTTTGTAGCACAGATATCTAGTACAAAATCACTTTGGCATGACAGAGCACCCACTTGCAGCTGAAACATTCTCAGACCCATTTGTTTGTGAAGCAGTTGGAGTTAAAGTGTGACCGACCTGGCTCTCCTGCTGTGGATGGATGGATGGTAATTACGGGGCAGTACTGCTAGTAATGCACATGCATCTGTGTGAGGTGATGATTGGATGTGGCTAAAAGACAGGAGGAATGCACATGTTGAAAGGAAGCCCCCTGTCTGGTCAAGGTAAACAATAAAGAGGTTGTGGTTACCATCCAGCTCCAATTCCTTTAGGGTCCCAGGGTCAAAGGTTTGTGAAATGAAAAGGAACTAGACGATACCATGCATTATCAGATGAAACCAACTAAAAATAGTTATTTTCAGGTTTTATAGTGTTGTTTTTTGTTGTTCTAAATTATTATTCCCAACAAACTGGATGAGGGGAACCTATATAAAGCCTTATAATTTCAACCTAATTTAGCTTTTCTTCGTCATGGTGGAACCTGAGTCAACATGATCATAGTCCTTATTGTATTCTAGATGTGAAATATATCCTAAAAGCTATTATTCAATGGTTCAGATAGGCACAACCAGACCTGAGGCAGTATGAAGCAGCCCTCTCAAAGATAAGAGTTCCCTCTGACCTACTTAGCCCCAGGCAGGAATGTAGCTGTATGTGTAGATTGTACAGCTTTGAGGGGGTTCTAGAGGGAAGGATGGATCATCTCCATTCAACACAGCCTTTCCAGACCAGTGGGCATTCGGTTGTGGACATAGATAGATGATGGTAGGGGTGGCTGCGTCTCTGAGTGGACTTGTTAATGGAGCTTCTGGACTGGAACTCTTTCTCTGCCTAATTGCCTGTAGCCTGAATCACAGGTGACCCCGCAGCAATTCTGGTTCAGTCTTGTCATGAACTAACAGTACTGTCAGTCCCTTATCCTGTACATCTGCAACACCTCACTATTATTGCATAAGTTTATGTAAGTCATTACGTAACATAGCTGTTTTGTAATTCTGCATTCACTGTATTTGATTTCATTGTTTGGCCCAGACTCCCAGACTCCTTCACAAAAGACTTTTCTTCAATGTAAATTATTTTACAGCTTCCAACAATAGCTTTCCTCTTATAGTACTCTTCTGGTGGATTACCCACATTAGTTACAGTCTTTCTGCTTCGAGTGTTTTGTTACTTGGCCTCGTAGAAATTCATTTTAATTTATAAAACTCCTTCTTTTTTCTCTTCCTCCGTAACACTTAACATGTAGTTGATGTTTTTCACGCAAACATCCAGTGGTTTAGAATAATTAACTGTCACTGCAGCTGTGATGCTAAACAGAGCCATGTCTTAGTAATGTTAATTACACGTTTTTGTAAAACATGAACTTAGCAGTGTTGCTTGTCATTTATTGTGACAGAAACATAACTTCTGGGTTGATTAATGTATAAGAAAGACTGACTAAAGTTTCAAAACAAGACAGTAACTGTGGATAGTAGATGCTAATAAGTCATAAACTACAGAAAGAAAACTGTATGTCGCCCTTTATAAAGCTGCATGTAATAAACAGAGTAATGGTGCAGCCTAAATAATAATCCCTGACCTCCCCTCCACACTTCACACAGCTGTCCTATCACCAGCCTGCTCAGACCCAGCAGAGAAGTGCTAACAGAACAGCTGTTTGGTTGTAGACTGTCAAACTGGTGGTAAAGTTTACATTCGACTCGCACCTCTGGGCCCAGATGGTGTGTTTTGTCAAGAGGAAATGTGGATTTTGAACAGATCCAGGGTTGGCTGGACTTTGTTGTTGTTGTATGAAGGGCCCGTGAAAGGGAGGGAGCTTTTCGATGGAAGAGTTTTCTAAGTGGATCATCACATGCTTATGCACTGAGGTCAGCTGGCACAGCTGGATCCTTTAAGAGCGAGGGTCAAGCACAGGGGAGGTTTACAGGATTAAATTTGAGCCTTTTGAGAAGTTTTGTCCTTTTGATACTTTGAGAAGACAGTCCGTTTGAAACATGTCACTCTTTATTGCTGCTGAAATCATTTTGCCCTTCATCACATCCTGTTTTTGATTGAATTAGGTTTATACTTTCATTTCATATTCGCTTTTCCATAACACTGAAGTAAGATGACATTTTGCTGAAGAATGCAATACAGCTAGTTTCAGTTTTAAAACACCAGAATCCCCCCAAAACATCCCAGCAAAACATTTTGTCCTTGACTATCAGCACGGAATGCAGTTTCAGTTTGCGTGTATGTATTTACCAACCTTCAAGTTAATAGTTAACACAGTTTGTGGGGCCTGACACCGATGTAAATCTAATCATCTTGTACATATAAGGGACTGTTTTTAAAAATCCTTCAAATCACCTAAATTCTTCCCTCTGTCAAGGAAGAAATCAATCCACATCCTGAGTCTCTGTGTCTTATCACCAGTGTTCTGACTCATGCTGTTTGATAATGGTCTGTGAACACTTGAAGCTTAATCCTCTGAGGCACCCTTACACTTGCGCCTCCTGCCCTCCTAAGGGGCAGCCATTCACCGTTGCCAGGTGGGGAGGAGTTTTTTCCCAAAGGGATCAGCATGAGGCTACCTCCCTGTCTCTCAACGAACAGGGGAGGAGTTGAGTGCCAGAGGACGTGGAGTGGTTTGGAAGAAGGAAGTTCAGAGAGGACCTTAAGGGGTGGAAGGACTTTGTTAGGATGAAGTTTCCCTCTTTATACCCCAAAGGAACACAGGGTGACAAACTCGGCTCTTCACTCTGAAAGTTACCAAATTAAGCCTCAAGAGCCAGTTTGAAGTTGTTGTTTTTCTTCTGGCTTGTAATGAACACACTAATCAGCCTGTTAAGATCAAGGATGTTTCACCTTGTTACATGCTGAAATGTGGGAGGTGAGAGTTTTTTTTATAGCCTCTAGCAGGCAAAAAAATGTTAAGATGTAGCAAGAATGCTCTGAAATGTTCACTCTAGTGAACGGAGATATGTTGAATAGGTGTAATTAAAAACAATACATATGCATATCTTATAAAAAAAGAAAACTAAACAAAAGAACCTTTCATTAAGCTGCCAAGACAGGCCCGGCACCCAGGAAATGAGGAATCATATCAGGTGACTCACCATGATGAAACTGACATAACCAATATATATTGCACCTTTTTTTTATTTTTTTATTATTCATTACAAACTGCAGATATAATTAAGCTAGTGTCTGCAGGAGTACCACAAGGTGACTCATTGTCCGCTAGGTTTAAAGTCATCGCCGTTTGATATGTGAGTCAGTATGAATCAAGCAGGAGCGGCAGTGTGAAGTTTACTGACAGAACAGGCAGGGCCTTGTTATTGCTCCATAATGTTCTGTTCACAGTGCTGTCACTCTTACTCTTATTGCTGATTTTCTATGCTCAGAAAATGCTTAATGCCAACAAAAAGCAACACAATGACTTCCCACAGCCGATAAATTGTTAGAGGAACCAGGGTGCTTCAGAATAACTTCTGTTTTCTGTTATCTGCTATCATGTTTCCAGGGGTGAGAGAAAGTCATACTCTGCTGCTTTAGGATATGCATTTGCATGCTGAGCATAGATATGGACCGTGTTGTCCTTGTTTGCCCTTGATTTGGTTAGAAAACAAAAGACGAGGCAGACAGAATAGCACAGAGCAACATTAACACAAATGAGCAATTTTTCAACTCGTACAATGGGATTTGACGCGGGTCCTCTGAATTTCTGCTGAAGGGGTCATACAGGTGTGTCTCTTTAGTCAGCAGCTGCTCATAAACAACATAGACCAGACTTGTCATTCATGACAAGTCTTGAGTTGGAGCAACTGAACAGGATCTTATTTGGAAATCATTCGGGTCTTCGACACTCTGTTGTGTTTGGGGCGTTGCTTTTGAGGATAAATTCCATCACTGCCATCTCTAAGGTATTCTACGTAAGGATTGACACATGTCCAAATTACCATCTTTCCATTTATCGATAACTTTGCTTTGTAGAAATATTTTAAAAGCATAATTAATACAACTTTACATGAATTATTATTATCAGTTGTTGGTTATTGCAACATTTTCCGTGCTGTTTGGAATCAACTTGTTATTACCCTCATTTGTGTCTAGTTTGTATTCCAGGATCTTATGTCATGGATACATTGTGTTGTGTAGTAAACTGGACAGCTTTGTGCTTCCTCTTGAGAGTGAAAAACAGAAGTTATACGAGGCAGGTACGTGTGCAGAGTCGTTTTAAAGGCAGTAATGTCCTTTTTTTTTTTTTTTTTGTATAAGATGGTTTGTGAAATAAACAATGTTGCTTTTAATTTATTTGAACAGAAACATATTTTCTGGGTTTATTATTGTACACATAAGAGAGACAAAAGAGCCAAAGCAAGAAAACAAGCTAGTTCCTCATTTGCCTACTGTGTGTACAGTAAATGTTAATAAGCCCTAAACTACAGGGAAAACAGAATCACATCCCTCAGAACACTGGCATATAAAAAAAGGGTTGTGCAGTAGCCTAAGTTAAGTGTTTCCTCTTGACCTCCCCTTCACACCTCATGCAGCTGATCCTTCAGGGAGTCCACCTTTAAGATGACTGACACTTGAGAACATGTATGAATTACAATATAAGAGGCATTATACTGTATTTTGCTTTAATTAATACAACTTTCGAGGGAGTATTACCACTTGTTGATATTTGCAACATTGTCCATCATGCTTTTTGGAACCGGCACTGTAATCCCTACCAGGAGTTGTTTTTGCCCTTATTTGTGTCTAGTTTGTTTTCCAGTAGCTTGCCACGTTTACACTGCGTTATGCAGTAACCTGTACAACTTTATGCTTCCTCCTGAGAGTGCACAACTGAAGTTGTATGAGGCAGGTCTATGGGGAGGGTAGATTTAGATGGAGTAATGTTGATAATACATTTTACATTACACACATTGCATTTGCAAAAGATGGTTTCTGAAATGAATAATGTTGCTTGTCATTAGCATCACCTGCTGATTAGAACATGTATAAATTACAGTAACCAGTGCATTTATTCCTAGTTTTGCTTTGTAAAAGCATTTTAAACATACAGCTTTACAGTGATTGTTATCGGTTGTTGATTCTTGTAACATTATCCACTGTCAGGAGTCTGCCAGGATTTACCCTCATTTGTGTCTAGTTTGTTTTCCAGTACCTAATGTCAAGTTTATTGTGTTCTGCAATAACCTCTATGACATTATGTTTCCTCTTGAGAGTGCAAATAGAAGTAGCATGTTGGCTTGCCATGTGTTCATGGGCAGGGCGGTTTTAGATGTTGGAGACCAGAAAATTCAAGGTTGTCCCGGTGAAAATTTGCATGGTTATCTGCATAGATGCTGGTTTGCATGGAACTGATGTGAAAACATGTGGCGTGTTGTTGGTTGCAAAGAGTTATGCAGCCAACAGCTAACGTCATAGCTGCATGCCTCGGCCTATCGTGTTCTCAGACAAGGTGATGATATTTAGCTGGGACAAGTGATGCACTGATGTGTCAGATCATGTCTGAGGAGTGTTATTGCAAGAATGAAGAAGTGAACTTGTCTTAGTTGTATCTGTTGTTGACCATGCATGTAAAAATAGTTTTTTATGACGACCAGAGATGTTTCTGTAAAAGAATGCTTTGTAATATGTTCTCCAACAATGTCAGACAGATAGAGATCTTCATTTAGAAATGCTAATAACCAGGTTCTAAGGTAGTCATTTCTGGGTTTCTGTTTGCCTCTTGCACCACCTTATTAGAAGCTGCATGTCATATATATGTAAGCACAATGTCAGAGTTGGAGGAGTTTATGAACTGTCTGCATTGTCAACTGTGTGTGATAGACTTAGACTGAAATCAAAACAAAGCATAGACCTATTATTTCAAGACTGAAGAGTCATCAGGCCGCTCTGTGAGTCAGCGGTCTCACTGATTGAACAAAGTCATTCATGTTCTCATTCACTCCCTGAGTTTCAGTGATGAAACAGCCTTTTTCCCCCCAAAATCACCTGTCACAAGCCTGACCAGTTCTATCAATAAATACAGAGTCCAGGACTGAGACCTCATAGCGTTTTGATTGGCTCCTTTCTTCTTCTGCATTCAGAATCACGTTACGTTACTTCATTATAGGTTGTATTAATGCACAGCGTTACTGCATTAACGTGAGCTGCTGTCCGGGGGATTTGGAGTCAGGGAAGCAACAAAAGAGAAGGGAAGGTCATGCTTGTAGCATTAACGCACCTTTGTCTGTAAATGTTAACCTCAGCTTAACAGCCAGGAAACTGGAATTCAAAGAATTACAATGAGGGGTTGGGAGTTGATTCATAGAATTCCAACCTTCTTTCCAATGTTGGTAATCTGTTCACGCTCACACACACAAGAAGTTGATATAAAATAATCCATTTAGGATTACGTAGAAATAGTTGCAATAGTTATAGTGACTCAGGAGCTGTGTGAAATGTACTCCAGACACTCTATCTCTCTGGCCTTGATCTGGTTAATGGTTATGTCTACGAGTTCACAACTGTATTGACGCAGTACTGAGACAAAGGAGAGTGTTGTGTTTTGTTGAGGTGGTATACTTACTGTGAAATTGTGGTGTGTGTGAGAAAATCCATGGCTGAGCTGCAATGGAAATTTAGTTCTGGATTGTATCTGTATACTTAACTGAGTAAAACCACAAGTCTCCACAAGTATTCTGTGTAAGGTATCATTTCACAGGTCGGTCCACTGAGCTGTTTATGTGGAAAGGACGGGTGGTTTGTAATATACATACAAATACACTAACAGATTAAGATTCTGGTGAATTGGAAATATGGAGGTATAAACAAGTCATTCCTTCCATGTGTTTGTGTTAGTGCTGTGTTCTACTATACCTTGCATTTTTCATATATTCCCACCCACAAGTGTATAAAGCACAGTTGTCAGTTACAAAAACAGTTGAAACATATTTAGTACTGACAGGTGACCTGAAAAAACATGGTCAAGTGTGTATTTGTATTGACCAAATGGTAGTTGCACAGAAAACAGATAGTTAATAGCTCTTGTGTGCTGCTCACCACACCTGTTACCATGGTTTCTTTTTTTATGGACCTTCCCTTGCAGTTATTGCCAAAACTTAATTAGCAATTTCAACTTTAAGGGATAGATTCTAAGAACTATCTTTCCTACAAATAAATGTAAATTGTGCTAAAGCGGTTCACTGTAATTAAAATTACTTGAATGTGACAAGGCGTTTACTACATTTGCTAAACTAAATGAAAATTTAAACCATAACACAGCTAATGAACAAGCGGACACTACAGATACAATATATTCTGCATAGATGATCCAAAAATATACAAATATAACACAAATTCTGTGCCACATACCAGGTAAAAACACATCTAATCATGTATTCTTGGAGTGAAATATTTATAGAGCTAAATATGGCACTAGACACACATGTCCCCCAGACATCAGTGATAAAAGTTTGCAGATGCTGAATAAATTCTTGTACAGAGGAAGCCAGGACACTTTTTTTTTTTTTACAATATCTGTATGATAGTGTATATTTAATGTGTTCATAGACTAAACAGAGATGCTCATACAGTAGTTATCTCAATCTCAGGAGTCAAACTCACTCCGCTGCTGCACTCTGCTGATCCCAAGTCCTCATTGTCCAAAGCGACAGACAGAATGGAAACACTTTCCACTGCATCACACAGGATCATGGCTTATCTCAGAACTGTATGTTTACCGGGTCATTTGCATTCCTCTGCTCAGCCTGTTTCAACAAAGCTACTGAGTGGCACTGTTTCAGCTGTAACGTGTAGTGTTGTGTACCAACCACAGATAAAGCCTGCTTGTAGAGTCCCTATCTGAAGTGGTCCATCAAAGCTGGAGCTGAGCTGGTGCTGGAGTCAAGTGTGTGTGCAAGTCTTTATATGTTCACTCTGTAGTACAAGCAATCGTGCTTGTCTTGGATGTGAATGAGGAGATATAGGATTCCGAGTCTGGAAACTATGCAAGCATGGTGTTGATTTTGGTCTGTCCTTACTCCACATTGTGCTGTTAGTCCCTCCTCCCTTTAACTTGGCATCAACTGCAGCCTGCAGCATAGCAACTTTATTATATGTATTGGGTGGGTGTAGGAGAAGGAAGGAGGAAGGGAGTTTCACATGCCAGACACAGGAAAACTGAAAACCAAAAGTAAAGACAGAACCACCAAAGGAAGTGCATGTCTTGTTTTAATTCATAGTGGTGTAGTGAGTGTAATAGCTTCCCACTGCACTCCCTTTACACCATCTACTCTATGATTTGTCACGGAGCATAAACAGAGTTTTCTCTAGTGGTCAGCATCTGCTCACCAGCCAATCCGTTTCTCCCAGTGAGGTTTTGCATGAGAACTGTGCTGTTGGGAGGGCTCCGTGTGGATTGTGGAGCAAGTAGTGCAGTGTGAACAAGACTCTAATGAGCTCAGCACTGACTCATGGAAAAGTTTAAGGATGCCAAGGTGTGTGTGTGTGTGTGTGTGTGTGTGTGTGTGTCTGTGTGTGTTTGATTCTTTTTGTCACACTTTTTCAGAGACTCATAACCCAAACTGAGGGCACTTGCTCTCATGCTAAATATTTGCATTGTTTAGCATAATTTATTACAAGGAGGAGTTGTATGTTCTCTGTAGTAAAATAAGCCCAGTGGCGACTCTCTTTGGTTGTGGATTTGATTTTGTTTGTGTTATCTATCGACTGATAGGCCACTAATGTACATCAGATCATGAACATATTTGTGTTTAAGTGCATACTTCACAGACTGACATGCAGTAAGTTACATCTGTGGGTTGTCAACCCAGATTATAATTGCCATCCCCACTTGGCAGCATGAGTTCACTTCACACAATATCTCCTAATGTTTTGCTTAATGGTGGTTTATGCCTCATATATTTGCATTTATTAGGCCCAAGTTAAACAACACAACATGCTCTATTTTTCAGCTTGGCAAAATGGGTTTCACCCCACTGCCCTCCATATATTCAAGGAAATAAATCTCTTTGCACAGTGGCCACTCAGTGCCACATTCTCACACCACCATGACTTCATATATTTAGGAAACGTTTCCTAGGAAAATTTCCCATCTGGCCAGGAAGGATGTGAAACGGAATACCATGTTCATTTCTCTTAAATTGAGACGTAGCTCAATAAAGATATATAAACAAAGCTCACGGTCCACTTTCCCTTTTTTTCAGTTTCCTCTCTCTGTTTTCCAAAGTTCGGCCTCAAGGAGAACCAGAGGAAAATGTTTAGTTTATATTCGGTGTTGCAATTAAGCGTTGTCAGTAATGATTTGAGTGAGGTCTTTAGCTGTAAACCCTGTTCTGTTTCTGGGAGTCGAAACACAGAGCTCTGCGCTGTACTTGATTGATTTCTGGATTGTAGCCTGTTCAATGTAGATGGACCATTTACACAATAATATTTAGCTGAAGGTGCTCCCTGGATGTTTTCTTAATGTAGTTAAAGCTTTGCTGTTATTCATCCACCTGATGAGAGAAGACCTCACATCTTTAAAGACGAATCAGAAGTGTCTGTAGTTTGTAACAGCATTTTATTGATGCTTTTATGGATATTTAATGCTGTTACTTGGCTCATTGTAAATGAATAAAAAAAAAATACAAAAAGTAAAATCCATTATTCTGAACACATTTGGTTTTATAGGTCAGGTAACTGCAAGGTTCAGAAATGACCAAAGAAACATAGCAAAGGATGAACAGTGTGTATGTGTAGTTAAAATTTACTTAGCATCCCCATTTGAGTTCCTCAAGTTAACCTGAACCATTTAATGCAGCTGTCCAGCAGGTGACAGGGCAGCAGTGTGAGCACGTCCGAATTGGATTGATGACATTGTAAAGATCGATTCCTGTACATGTCCTTTAGTAATAAAGTTAAAACACTTTCTGGTAATGTTCTTCTTTCCCATCCTAGAATCTCCTCAGTTGTCCTCGCCCCTCTCCATCAGTGAGCATCACCATGGAGACGTTGACCTAGGCCCGGATTGTTACAGACAGCTTTGTGTGGAGCCACCGGACAGAGAGAATGAACGTCCAGTGAGCTTGGTGTCCACCCTCTCCTCTGGCTCATCCCGCGATAGCCACAGCCTTTTTGGGAGTACCATTGCCCTTCCTTCCTCCACCACCCCACCCATACCAAGTGAGGAGGACATAGACCTGGAGCTAAGCCCAACTGAAGGCACCGAAGAAAAGGCCGCTAACCAGAGTCCCACCCGCCCCGAGTCCAGGGGTCACTGGCATGAACGGCTGAACCCCAGCGTGATCAGCAACAATAACAAAGCCACCTCCAACAGGAAGGCAAACGGTGAAGTACCACACATCCCCACCTCACCTGTCATCACAGATGCCATGGCGCCCAACCCAAAACTAACCTACGTGGACCGTGTTGTCATAGAGCTCATTGAGACAGAGCGCATGTACGTCAAGGACTTGCGCAGCATTGTGGAGGTGAGTGGATTTATGCTGACTGTAGTAAAAAATAAAGTAAATTTTCCGTTGCAGTTAGTGTTTTTCACTTTCAACAAAGTATTCACTGTGAATCAACCATGATTATCTCAAAGAGTAAATCAACACTATTAAGTGTCTTTTAAGATTTTGTTTGACTTGGATTAATCTGCAGCTATGACTTAATGTCTGTCTGGAGACGATTTACTGACTTTACCAGTCAGGAGCAGAAGTCGGGGGACTGAGCTCAAAGGCTGCTGAGAGCAAATGTCTGCTGTGCTCTAAGCAGCTGTTTTTGGCCACAAATGAGTCTGGTACCAGTAAAACATGCAGTGGGTTTTTCTTTTCATTACCAGGATCAGTTCTGATACCCTGCTGTTTAAACAAATCAGCCAGCTGACCAAAATGCATGCTGGACATCTGGCAATTATGTGCTTTGTTTATAAAATTTCAGTTTGAAGAACTGAAGTCTGTGAAGTTTATGACCTGGTCACAATGTTTGGTTTAAACCATTCTGTATATTTACAGTGTAGTGAAAGTTATAGCCTGTGGTTTAGGATTATGGACTGTGCTCTCCATATCTGGAGTTCAGACACAGTCAAAACTGGGACATAGTGCAGGTCTTTCTTGGCTAGGGATGATTTTACTCGAAAGACCATTTATCTCTTATCACTTTTTCTACCTTTGTAGTCTGGAAATAACCTCCAGACAGAGGAACCTCTCTGGCCATCAGTCTTTTTCTTTATGTCTTGCATTGCAACAAGAGCACTCTGCTGTCAACCAGCCTTCATTGCACTGATGGTAATGTCTTTAACACCTGAGGCATTTCAGAGGCTGACTGGCAACGAACCAGCTACCACCTCTCCTCACCTTCTCTCCAACTGTGCTGTCGTCTGGCGCTTCCTGTCGGGTGGGAGTACTACCCTCATTGCAGCTTGAGTAACTACGTGCTCCTGACAAACCCTACAGGACTTCAAGCTGTTTCAGTTGACAGGCGGTCTGGCCCCAGTCACACAGGCCCTGCAGCGCGCTCCAGCATAGCCTGACCTCTCAGGCCTTCCCAGCCAACACAAACACCTCCATCTTTGCGCCAACTGGAGAAATAACACAGATGAAAAGAGAGCAGTTGGGTTTTTTCCATAGGTTACAGTGTGGGAAAACAATCCAGCACAGATTCATCTCCCATTCTCTTATGATTAATGTGTGGCTTCATTCACTTTGATTCCATGCAGCTCATTTTCATTTCACACGGAGTCTTGAATCTGACAGAGATTCGTTTTGGCATTGTTTCCTCTGCAAACAATTTCAAAGCTTCCCTCTTTATTTGACACTTACACTCAAAAGCAGCTGTTGAAGCTATGTCTACTCTGCCTTTAGATCGACTTTACCACTAGCTCTCAGATCGCTCACTCGAAACTGTCTCGTACATGGAATAAAGTTTTGAGAACAGCTGTTCACTCAGCTGCTCTTGCTGAACTGTTGTAGACTTACTCCTTCTTCTGGTTTAAATTGATGATAAGAATTTCTAATTCATCCAGTTGATCCCATAAAAGTCCTAAAACAGAAAAACACTCAATTAGTAGCACCGTAAGTTAAGAGACTCCATGCACAGCAATATATATCTCACACTGTTCCAAGGTCACATGCTTATGGTGTAGCCGACAGTCTATGGGTGTAACATTAGTCGCACGTTTTTCTATAGGAGACTATGAGACGCCAGCTGACTACAAGTCAGCATTGCTCCCACTGCACTGGAATCCGCCCTCCATGACAGGTTGCACTTCTCTCAGTATGTCTGTCGTGTGTATATGTGTGTGTTAGCACCACATCAGCTGGCAGTTGAGTGTGTGTACAAGCTGTTTACTGGCAAGTTCTTTATATAGTCCCTGTGTGCATGTTTATCTCCTGTAAACTCACTCTTTTATTACTTTGGAGTTGTTTGTATGCGACATGAGTCTGTAATGGACCAAGAGAAGGCAGTCGGGCAGATGGTTTCATATATATTTATCTGCTGTCTTGAGATTCTTGAGGTTTGGAGGGGAACAGACTCAGCTGTTTGTATTTATACAGTATTATTATATAATTGATTACAAAATGTATACATTTTAAAAGATATTTAAAGATAGTTACAAATTTACTAAGACAATTGAGTTGTCATTCTCACATAAATCATGTACATTTACACAAATGATGACAAAATGTCACATCTAAACTTGGGATGTAAAAAAATAAATAAATAAATAAAAAAAACAAAGAGAAAATTGTTTCTGTAAATGGATGCTCCCTCTGCTGTTAGGAATTTGTAAGTGTCTGTATGACGCTTATGTCCTAAATCTTTCTATTTCCTTTTCTATTTCCTCAGGACTACTTGGTTCACATCATCGATATGAGCAACCTCCCCATACGGCCAGAGCAAGTGTGTGCCCTGTTTGGAAACATAGAGGACATCTATGTGTTCAACAGGTAGGTCATCTGCCAGATGTAACCAGATCGATGAGCAATATTAGGTTTTGTATAGATATTTTTATCCAGAGGTTTTCCTGTCATGTCTTTTAAAATAGCCTGTGTGAAATTGTACAGTTGTTTGGGAAAACTTTCATGCACTTTGATCTGTATTTGTGTTATTCTGTTGGTAGATGACAGTGGTTATGAGGAATGTTAAGAATGTGTGATGCTTAATAATTGGTATTTTATTTGCTGCTAATATTTCATTCAGTGACTCAAAGCAGACGCGGCATGAAACAATGGGGAGACACTTTACACAGTAAATAAATTTTTCCATATATGTGCAAGCCAGGAAATGGTGGTGCAGCTAGCTTTACATTTAATCATCTTATGTCAACAAGTGCTCATTGCTGACCACACTGCTTGCCAAAACACACATTAACATTCCTCTTCCCTCTCGCAGTGAGGAGCCTCCCTGGTAATGCCAGGAACAGCTCTGAACAGCAAATGGGCATGATTTGAAATATATTACATTTTAATACATTTCTAAATAGCTGTGAAATAGAGGTTTTAACAGATTTCTCCATCCAAAGGACCAAATATCCCTGTTAGAGAAAAGCTTTTGTCAGGCTGTAAACACAAGTTTAATATTTGAGTGTTTTTTTTCTTTAGGGAAATAAAGAAAGAAATTTCATGTTGTTGATGAACTCTTAATTTCTTAATTTGAGATGGGCATTCATTAATAAACAGCCAATCTTCATGAATCCATCCATTAGCTACACACGTGTGTCACTGTGTGACAAAGTATGTGAACCTTTTGGAATTTCATGGTTTCTACATTAATTTGCCATAAAATGTAATCTAATCTTCATCTATATCAAGAGTATCAACAAATATAATAATAACAAAAAAAATTCTGATCTTTCATGTCTTTATTAAGAACAAAAATAAAAAACATGGTAGTGCTAGAGGAAAAAGTGTGTGACATACAGAACAGGTTCCTATTTGACAGTGTATGCTGCCCTCTAGTGATGCAACATAAGAAAAGTCAAATCTAGTTAATGGTACCATGAAATGTTTTAGTATTGATTTATTGATGCAGCCCACCAGTCATCTTCTTCCCTCTTTGCTGGTTTGCTTCTGTTTTTATTCTTGTTTTTAGATCTAGATGGCAGATTAGTAAGTCAGTTCACACTCATGTCTTTTGTTGTCATGTTCTTTGTTTCAGTGAACTTCTGCAGTCCTTAGACGTGTGTGAGAATGACCCTGTGGCTATTGCTCAGTGCTTTGTTGATAAGGTGAGTGGCAGCATCTTCCTCATACTGGTTTACACTAAAATCAGTTTAATAAAGAAGTATTATTTATATGTTAATGTGCTGTGTTTACTCAGAGTGAATACTTTGAAATCTACACCCAGTATTGCACCAACTATCCCAAGTAAGTAGTTAGAAAACATCATTTTTAAGCAGCGTTTTGCTGATGATATCAGAGGCAACGTGCTAGAGTAAACTAATAAATGCCATTGCTTCCTCTCCTCCAGCTCAGTTGCAGCATTGACCGACTGCATGAGGAGCAAAACTTTGGCAAAGTTCTTCAGGGATCGTCAAGCTGCTCTGAAGCGCTCCCTCCCTTTAGGCTCCTACCTGCTCAAGCCAGTTCAGAGGATCCTGAAATATCACCTCCTGCTTCAGGTACAGTGCTTCACAGTGCACAGAAGTTAAAAGAGTATTTGACAGTGTAGACCCTGCTGCAATTTGTGATCAAACAATGAATGCCAATTGATCCGATCCCCATGAATTCTGTGTGAATTGAGATGCACTGCCCCTTAATGCCACAAAAGGCCACAAAATCCTGGAGGGACTGATAAGGTTACAGGATTGTTTGTGGAACTAACTAGTTGGCTGTAGCAACTGAAGAAACTTGAATCTCTTTCAAAGGAAATTGCCAAACACTTTGATCCAGAAGAGGAGGGATACGAGGTGATTCAGGAGGCCATAGACACTATGACGGGAGTTGCCTGGTACATCAACGACATGAAGAGGAAACACGAACATGCTGTCCGAGTGCAGGTCAGATGATACTTCCACATTTCCAGCATCCTATTTATTTGCCTGTTATCCCCATGTAAATGATGAGCCAAAAACATCATGACCAGTCACAGGTGAAATCAATAGCACTGATATCATCACAGTAAACATGGTAATGTTGGGGAGATATGCTTATCAAAATACTTTGGTTCATCAGTGTAGCACTTATAGACATAGGCTTTTCTCAACAAGGGAGCCCCCTGCTGTCTACATGAATATGTACTTTAAAGCTTCAGATCTCTAATTGTCTACGAGCAGAGATTTATAAAGTAAATTCACGAACCTGCACAATTTGGCATTGCCATCTTTATAATGACTTCTTTGGTTTGAAACAATCACCCGGTGCCCTGTCAACAGTGACTTCACTGTTTTCTTCGTACTGTGCTTTTATAAGGATTATAAATAAAAGCTGAGACTGAATCTTATTCCTCAAGGAACATGGTTATGAGCGAGTGTGTGTGCTTTCATGTGCACCTGCAGGAAATCCAGTCTCTTCTGATCAACTGGAAGGGTCCTGACTTGACCACCTATGGAGAGTT